>NC_061115.1:68255520-68341980 GCF_002878395.1 Capsicum annuum
TAGAGTTAGTATCCTGTAGATTGAAAGATGTAGCATATGATTGGGTGGTCATATGAAAGAATGGTAGAGGTAAGAATGCAGCTCTTATGAGTTGGCAGGTATTTCAGGATGCATTTCTAGACAGGTTCTTTTCGCATAAAATAATAAAAGCTAAGGTAGAGGATTTAGTGAACCTGAGGTAGGGCTCAATGATAGTGAAAGAGTACTACCTTAAGTTCAATTAGTTGTCTAAGTATGCCCCTGATATGATGGCTGACCCTATACCCCTGATATGATGGCTGACCCTAGGGCGAGTACGAGTAAGTTTGTTACTGGAGTATCTGGTTTAGTAGTCAAAGAGTGTAGGATTTCCATGCTTATTAGGGACAAGGATCTTGCTAGGTTGATGATTCATTCCCAGTAGATTGAGGCATAGAAGTTAAAGAGAAGAGAGAGGGGAAATAAGAAGGCTAGAATAGGGTAGTTTGAGTATAGCCAGACAAAGTTTAAAGGAGAAAATCATTTGGAATTTTAGAATTGTTCATCTATGCTAGCTCCATCTTCAGCTAGCGCTCCCACTCCCAGAGCTAGGCAGGAGCAGTAGGGTAAGACTTCTATGTCCAGATCTCAGAATAGTGTGAGTGGAAAACCCAGTTATCCTCCATGTGCTAAGTGTGATAAGAATTATCTTAGTAAGTGTTTTTTGGGATAAAAAGGTTGTTATGGATGTGGTAATTTGGGACATAGAATCAAAGAATGTCCATATGTTAAGCAGGAAAACAAGAATGTTTGTCCCCAGACTCAGGCTACTAGCGCACCAGCTTTTCTAGGTCGCCCAGTACCCCCTCAGAGCGCATCATCTAGTACTGGTAGTGGTCAATGCTAGAATTGGTTTTATGCTTTACCATCCTTTCAGGAGTAAGAGGATTCACCATATGTTGTTACTGGTATGCTTCATGTCTTTCATCTTGATGCTTATGTGTTGTTAGACCCTGGGTCTAATTTCTCTTATGTGACCCCATTAGTTGTAGTAAATTTTAAAGTAGGTCCTGAAAAGATCCCTGAGCCCTTCTTAGTTTCTACCCCAGTGGGAGAGTCAGTTGTTGCCAAGTAGATCTATAGAAAGTGTCCTATCACTGTCCTTCATAAAATCATATTAGCAGATTTAATAAAGTTTGATATAGTTGACTTTGACCTCATTCTTGGCATGGATTGGCTCCATTCCTGTTATGCATCCATAGATTGTCGCACCCGAGTGGTGAAGTTTCAGTTTCCAAATAAACCAGTCTTTGAGTAGGAAGGTAATTCAGTGTCTTCAAAAAGTCATTTCATATCCTATCTTAAGGCTAGAAAGTTGATCTCAAAAGGGTGTATCTATCATCTAGTTTGAATCAAAGACACTAAGTCTAAGGCTTCAACCGTCCAGTCAGTTCGTGTAGCCAATGAGTTTCCTAATCTGTCGTGAAGAATTGCCAGGGGAACCTCCTGATAGGGAAATAGAATTTGATATTGAACGTCTTCCAGATACTCAGCCTATCTTTATTTCTCCATATCATATGGCTCTAGCCAAGCTTAAAGAGTTAAAAGAATAGCTTAAAGAACTCTTAGACAAAGGTTTCATAAGGCCCAGTGTTTCTCCATGAGGCACTCTCATCCTATTCATTCGAAAGAAAAATGGTTCCTTGCGAATGTGCATTGACTATAGTCAGCTGAATAGAGTCACAATTAAAAATAAATATCCTCTTCCTAGGATTGATGAATTATTTGACTAGCTCTAAGGTTCAAGTTATTTCTCCAAGATAGATCTTAGATCCGGCTATCATCAGCTTAGAGTAAAGAAATATGATATCCTAAAGACAGCTTTCAGAACCCATTATGGTCATTTCGAGTTTCTAGTCATGTCATTTGGTCTTAACAATGACCCAATATTCTTGATGGACTTGATGAACTGATTGTTCAAACAATATTTGAACATGTTTGTCATAGTCTTTATAAATAATATTCTTGTTTATTCGCGTAGTGAGGATGATCATGAAGACTACATTAGAATTGTATTGCAAACTCTTAGGGATCACCAGTTGTTTGCCAAATTCAGCAAATGTGAATTTTGTCTAAGATCAGTAGCTTTCCTTAATCATATTATTTCCAGTGATGGTATTAGAGTTGATCCCCAAAAGACAAAAGCAGTAAGAAACTAACCTAGACCTATTTCTCCATTAGACATTCAAAGTTTCTTGGGTTAAGCTAGCTATTATAGATGTTTTGTTTAGGTTTTTTCTTCTATTGCATCCCTATACCTAGATTGACTCAGAATAAAGTTAAGTTTTAGTGGTCAGATTCATGTGAGAAGAGTTTTTAGGAGTTGAAGACTCGACTCACTTTAGCCCCAGTTTTAGCGCTACCAAATGGTACAAATGGGTTCATTGTCTATTATGATGCCTCTAGAATCAGTTTGGATTGTGTTTTGATGCAGAGAGGTAAGGTTATAGCCTATTCCTCTAGATAGCTTAGCCTCACGAAAAGAACTACCCTACCTATGACCTTGAGTTAGCGTTGTTGTATTTGTATTAAAAATATAGAGGCACTATCTTGATGGGTGCATGTTGATGTGTTTACGGATTAAAAAAGTTTGCAGTATGTGTTTACTTAAAGGGAGTTAAGTCTTTATCAGGGAAGGTGGTTAGAATTGTTAAAGGATTATGATATAAATGTGTTATATAATTCGGGCAAGGCCAACATAATGGCAGATATTCTTAGTAGATTTTCTATGGGCAGTGTTGCTCATGTTGAGAATGCTAAGAGAGAGTTAGTTCAGGAAGTTCATAGGTTAGCTAGATTGGGTGTGAGTTTGGTTGACTCAGCTAAAGGTAATGTCTGGGTTCAGAGTAGTTCAGAATCTTTTCTAGTGTCTGAAGTAAAAGAGAAGTAGGATAAGGATTCTAGTTTGGTCAAACTGAAGGGTTAAGTTAAAGTCCAAAAGGTAGAGATTTTCTCCCAAGGAGGAGATGGTGTGTTAAGATACCAGAGTAGATTGTGTGTGCCATGTGTTGACAATTTGAGGCAGCGGATTATGGCAAAAGCGTATGGTGTGCATTACTCTATTTATCCAAGATCCACTAAGATGTACCGCGATTTGTGGGAAGTCGGTTGGTGGAGTGGTATGAAAAAAGATACAACAAAATTTGTAGCCAAGTGTGAAACTTGCCAAAAAGTTAAGGTAGAGCACCAAAGACCTGGTGGCGCATTGCAGGAGTTTGGTATTCCCACTTGGAAATGGGAAGAGGTGAATATAGACTTTGTGACTGGATTACCCCATTCGCATCATCAGCATAATTTGATTTGGGTGATTGAAGACAGGTTGACAAAATCAGCCCATTTCATGCTAGTTCACACGTCCTACACAGCTGAAGATTATACTAATATGAATATCAGAGAGTTGGTTAGATTGCATGGAGTTCCCTTGTCCATCATCTCATATAGAGGTACTCAGTTTACCTCTCAGTTTTGGAAAGCCTTTCAGAAGGGTCTTGGTACCCAAGTTTATCTCAGTTCAATTTTTTATCCATAGACAAATAGTCAAGAAGAGTGCACCATTCAGACCTTAGAGGATATGTTGAAGGAATGTGTTCTTCATTTCAAGGGCAGTTGGGATGACCACTTGCCATTGATCAAGTTTGCCTACAATAACAGTTACCATTGTAGTATTCAAATAGCCCCATTTGAGGATATTTATGGGTGGAGATGTAGATCATCAGTCGGTCGGTTCAAAATGGGTGAGGCAACTTTAGTTGGGCCAGATATGGTGTTTGAAGCCATGGAGAAAGTTCAGTTGATTCGATAGAAATTGAAAGAAGCTCAGAGTCGTCAAAAATCTTATACAGATGTAAGAAGAAGAGATCTTGAGTTTGAAGTAGATGATCTTGTGTATTTGAAGGTTTCACCCATGAAGGGGGTGAAGAGATTTGGCAAAAAGGGGAAGCTTAGTCCCCGATATGTAGGCCCCTACAGGATTTTAAGTCGTGTAGGAAAGGTAGCGCATGAGTTTGAGCTACCTGCAGACTTGTCATCAGTTCATCCAGTGTTCCATGTGTCCTTATTGAAGAAGTGCATGGATGATTCAGCTGTTGTAGTTCCTCTAAAAAGCACAGATATTCCAAATAGTCTTCCATACAAAGAAGTTCCACTAGAGATTCTTGATCATCAGATTCGTAGACTAAGTAACAAAGAAGTTCCCTTAGTCAAAGTTTTGTGAAAAAATCAGTCTGTTGAGGGTGCTACTTGGGAAACAGAAGTAGACATGTGATCCAAGTATCCTTATCTCTTCTCCACGAACTTAGATTCAGCCGAAGGTAAGAGTCTTTCTTAATTTAGTTCTTTTCCAGACTCAGATTCAGCCATATATCTATCTTCATTTAAATTCATACATTCGTAGATTAGTTCAGTCGCTTAGTATGTTTTAGATTCAATTATGAAACTTGTTGTGCATGCCAGCATATAGCCTCAGTCCCTCAGTATGTTCAGTTTAACTAGTCTCATTTGAGGATGAATGTTTCCAAGGGGGAGATAATGTAATACCCCATACTTTTCCTAGCTCAATTTATCTCCTAGAATATCATGGGTCAACTTTAAAAATGAACAACTCTTGATACGAGTAGAATTTTCCAGATCTAGACCCACCAATGTGTAGATAATTGAACCATCTTTCCAACGATACCAATTTCACCTAAATCTGATTCTCAGTTGAGAATTTATGGCGATTTTAGTGAAAATAGTAGGGCATTTCGATAGGCACCGTGTCGCGGAGAAGGAAAAAATTTCAATTGTTTTATTTCCAGTGGAGCACCGCGATTACTTTGTGTCACGATGAAACTTTAGTTCCCGCTCGTCCTTTTATTGTGGTGCAATACGATTACACCGCAGCACGCCAGAGGCCAAAATGGCACTCGTCCCTTATTACAGTGGCGCAATGCGATTATGCCGCTTCGTGCCAATGCCCAAAATGGCAATGGTCCCTTATCCAATGAGCCACCACGATACCCCGTGTCGTGGTGGAGTTCCAAATCAGGATTTTAGTTTCCAAACTTAATTTTTAATGGCAATCTAGTATTTTCATCAGCCCCCAATTTGTGAATAACACTGAATTAATCCCGTTCTAACCATTATATGCTCACTTTTCATTAAATTTCTCTCAAATAAACCCTAGAACATCAAAAACTTAATTCCCAAGAAATCCAAATTCCACCATTCTTTCTCCAAGGAGACTCAAAATTCAAGGTTTCTAATTTAAGATAATCAAGAATCCATCTCCAAGAGCATAAATAGGAATCCAAAATCAAGCGTTCTCATCAATTGCATCAATTAAGGTATGTGGAGCAAAATTAGTCTTTGAAGCAAAATTTTACATGAATCTGTATGAGTTTTGAATTAGGGTTTATACCCAATAATGCTATTTGCAAGATTATGAGATTTCAAGTGAAATAGATGTTGAATTGCATGTCTACTTTCGTATTTTCATGCGTATTGCAATAATTTCTAGATTTAGAATTGAATTATCAATATTTTTATTATTTACCATGAATTTTATGATGATTTGATGTGAAATAGATGCATGGGTTAGTAGCCCTAGTTTGAATAGAAGATTATGCTCTTAAGGATCCCATGATTTTTTATATTTAGATTTTGAACAAAGATTTGATCTATTGATCTCAGCTTAGATAAGAAATCCACTTTACAGATTTAGCTACTGTTACAGTAAACAGATTTATAAGAGATTTTCATTGTAAACCCTTATATTAGTTTTCAAAAGTGGATTACCCATATAATGAGCATACAGATTAAAGGGAGTAGTATTTAGCACCGAGTTAGGTATGTTTACATGCCCCAGAACTATGATCCAACATAGGTATAGATTATCAAATTATCCTATTTCTATATGGATGACAGATACAAATATGATAACTTAGATTAGGTTATACTCCTTGGCAAGAGTATGACACCTCTCCCCAATGTGAGGTTTTCCCATAAGGGAACTAGACGTTGGACACTATGATAGCTCACATAGTGTATGTCGATTAGAAGAACCTCCCTAATAGTAAGGACTTACAAAACAGCTTTTAAAAAAGTTTTCCTACAACTTACAGAAAAGAGTAAAGAATAATAGAAAAGTTTTTAGAAACTAAGTATAAAGGATCACATTTTTATTCATATATTGCTTTATATATGACATTAGCTATGAGATTTCAGTTTTCAGTTTACAGATACAGAAGCGACTCCTTTCTAAACTTAGACAGTATGATTTAAAGACAAAATACCAATACAACATTTAGAAACTAAATGTTATGACTCACTATATTTATGCAATATGTTTTGCTATTCTTGATAATGATTTACAATTTTAAGATATTCCAGCTTATGTGAGTCATCTATATTTAGCATGCATTCTTTTACAAATTGTAATAATGTTGAGATAATGTTTTACTTATGTATTCACCCCAAATACTCAGTACCATCCAAAAGTAATAATCCAATATACGTCTACATCCTACATTATCTCATAATGTAGGTTCAGGTGCTCAGTTTTAACAGCGTGAGTGATTTCGAGCATCTCTATCTATATTCCGATAGTTGGTGAGTCCTCATTGTTCGGGGACTTAGTCATTCAAATTTTTAGCTTATTAGTATAGATGATTCAGTATCTTCAGACAGTTCGAGTCAGTTGGGGGTTTGTCCCAGTGACTCTCTTGTATTAGTAGTAGAGGCTTGTCAGACTGCTAGCTATGATTCAGATTTTCAGCATCGATTTATCAGACTCTTGAGTTAAGTATTTCTAAATATTGTATTCAGACAGTTTCAGCTTAGCTCATACAGAATTTTGCATTTCTGCTTTGATCATATATCTACGTTTTCTTTATTATGAGCTTACAGATTTAGTAGAAGGCTGATAGGGTTAGTGTAAGGCTACTCGTAGTCTTGAGCACCGTGTGACATCTTGAGACCCATTTTTGGGGCTTTATAGCCACGAAGGGAGGAAAATAATACATTTTAAAGTTGTTTAAGGGGGCCAATAATTACCAGTTAAGTGCTAAAGTAAGTTGTGGTGACAAGTTTAGGGAGTATTTATGCTTTTTCCCATAAAAAATGTATTCATATACATAGGTATACTATGTATTAAATTTAACATAACATCATTTATACCAATCCTATAAATAGTACAGTTATGCACTATAAGTGAAATAACATCAAGCCTATAGGAACCCCCAACTAAAATACATAACTATAACTAAAGTTAGAGAAAAGTCATCATTTCACCCCTGAACTTGTCCTCACAACATCATTTAGCACTTTAACTTAATACATGTTTATTTACCCCTCTTAATAAGTTTAAAGTGAATTAGTTTCATCCCTAATGCTGACGTGACATTTTTAAGAAAAAAAAAGGCGAGTATATTTTGTAAAAAAATTAATTCCACTAATATTATATTTTAAATATAATAGAATTAAAAAAAAAAACTAGACACCTTTTTCTTCTTTCTTCTCCAAAACATCAACAACAACAACACTTATTTTCATCAATCATAAATTCCTCCATTAACAACCTCAACTACATTCTCCACCAATGCTCTCCTCCAATTTTTTCCATTTTCCTCCATTAAAACCACCAAAGAACAACCCCGGAGATACTAAATTAAAAATTTTCCTTCATTGAATACCATCTCAACCTTCAATCCAACTCCCTTAAAACTTAGACAAAAAATAAATTAAATTGATGATTTTATCTTTGAATCACTTATCATCAATGAGATTTCTTTTGATTTTTACTTTTAATTTTTTTTGTTAATCAGACAATTTTTGAGTAGTAAACAAATGAACAAATTATTTTTGACTTGATGGGGGTATTTTCCTATTTGAAGAAGAAAGAGGAGGGGGGCATTTTTTGTGTATGCAGGGGTAGGGGCGGAGGGTGGAGGGAGCGGGAATTGTCTGAGGAACAGAGAAAGATATGAAAGGTTCACAGAAGCTAAGAATGTATTTAGCTATTGTTGAATTTGAAATTTGCCTAAAAAATGGAATAAATAAGAATGAGGAGTCCACAATAATCCTAAGTTCCTAATTACCAAAAATCTTTTACTATGGTTTCTTTCTTATTTTTCTTCTGCAGTAGTCGTAGTTTTCCTGTATGTTTTTCTCAAAAAAAAATTAAATTTATCATCTAATGGATGATATTTTTATTGAATTTGTTACTAATTTTTAGGGGGACATGTTTGCAGGGGTGGGGGTTAGAGGGAGGGCACTGGAAGAAAAAGCAAGTGCGGGGGATAGATGATCTTTAGAAGAAGGAAACAGGGGAGGGGTGGGGGGAATTTCGTGTTTGCAGGGGTGGGGGATGGAAGATGGGGTGGGGTGGGGGACGGGGAAGGGTCTGAAGAAGAAGGAAGGAGGGGGACATTTTTTATTTATTATATATATAAAAAATATTATTTAAAAATATATATTATTTAAAAATATATATATATTTATTTAATATATATTTATATATATATATATTATATATAAAAATAATACATATATATTTTTTACTTTTTTAAATAAATATATAAAAATAGTATGTATGGGATTACTTATTTTAAAAAAATTATAACTTCTTATATGGCAATGACATGGCACTGGTGTGGCAATAACATGGTGCATGTGTAGTACACTCTTCGTTGTGAGACTGGGATTGTGATTTTAAGGTTTATTTAATTCACCTGAAAGTTGTTAAGGGGGTAAATAATTATAAGTTAAATTAGAGGGGCAATTTAGTTAAAAGTGACAAAAGAGTTTGAAAATAAGGTGTAGGTGACTCAAGTTTTAATAATTGAGTGAAGGTGACAATTACTTTATTATGAATTAATAAAGTTGGAGAAGTTTGAAAATAACCCACAAGTTTTCAAATTTATACTTTGATTCAAATGTTAAACTAATATATAACAGGAAACGGAGGGAAAAAAAGACTCGTTTCTCTCTTCTCATCCGTTGTTGTTTTCTCTCTCTTTGCAATTTTTGTTGTTCATTATTGCTGCTACTTTATTCATTACCTTCTACTTCATTATCATCATCTTCTACTTTATTGTCATCTTCATCTTCTTTTTATCGACCATTGTTGTTGTTTTAACCGCTACTGCTGTTACTTGACTAATTTTTTAGGTCAAATTTTATTTCATACATCACTTTGGCATTACTTTATAGGTGACTTTGGTAAGTAAAATTATAATTTTTAGTTGAATTTGTCATCTGGGTAAACTGCTACTATTATTTTTTAACAATAGATAGAACCATTCATGAATCCAACATAAGAGCCATTTGTTGCAACAAAAGACTCATATGTTGGATTCATGTTTATGGTTCTATAGTGCTCGTAACATAAATCAAACATATGGGTCATTTGTTACAATAGACGAGTTATCTGTTGCAATGGACTAGTTATCAGTTGCAACAAATGAGTTATCTTCTGCAATAGAGGATTAATCTATTGCAACAGAGAAGTAATCTGTTTGGAACAACACAAAACAGCTCCTACCATAAATCCAACAGATAACTAATATGTTTCAACAGATGGTCTATCGGTTGAAAGGACTCAAAACTCTTGCTATTGCTACTGGATTCAAAATTATTCCTTACATTCAATCATCGACATATTTGTTGAGAAGAAGAAATATACAGAAACATAAATTTTTCATTAAACAAAAATAAAATACATTAGGTAGGTAGATCAGAATAAATAAAAATAAAAATTTATATGCTAAAATAAAAAACATAAGCTAATTATCATTATTATTATTATTATTATTATTATCATCATCATCATCATCATCATTATTATTTCTACCCGGCCAATTGTCAATCGATAGTAGCAGAGCTCTCTCCAGCCTGCGAATCTCTCGGAGCACCTTGCTCTTACGGTGCCTAACTCCCACTATAGGTCATTAACTTACCTCTGAAGTTCCCACACGATGTTGTGCAAAATAAAAATGTCCCAAACAGGATCAACCATATCTAGAACACATATAAATTGATAAAAAAACGTAAAAAGAAAAGTAAAGAAAAGAGTCCGAATGTAATACAATGTATACTAGCAATTAGGTAGATTTAAACAAAAAGAAAGAAAAAAACTTACCTGATTCAATGAAAAGGTATCTGGTCTTTGAAGAGAAAGTGGTTGAAAATGTAATATGAAAGACAAGATGCAAGAAATAAATAGAGTGTAGTAAAATGAACGAGTAAGGAGGGACCTATTTATAGAGGATTGAATTTGAATGACTTCGGTAAAAAGGCACAACTGTTCACCTCCATTTTATTAATTACATTCAAACTGGTGACTTTTTGACTACTAAGAAAAGTTATGACTTAATTAAATCAAGGTGCTGACTCTTTGATTATTGTGATAAGTCATGAATTTTTAGCTTATTATTATTAATTAGTTCTGAAGTTTAAATAATATTTTTCTCCATTAAATAATAAAAAACTTCTCACCTTTTCAACAGCCATTTCTTTTAATAATAATAATCATTTTTATTGAGTTGAGGCAACAGATTATATTTATGTTGCATCAGATAACCCATCTGTGGCAACAACATACCATCTGTTGTAACAAATGGACCATCTGTGCAATATATAGTCTATCTGTTGCAATAGATTGGTTATCTATTGCATTAGATGTCTATAACTGATGCAACAGATGGACCATCTGTTGAAGGACCGTGTTTTTTAATAATCATCATATACTTTCATTAATCCAAATTGGTGCTTTTTTTTTTGTTATATAAATTAAAAAAATAGATTTAAAAATAAAAATGGTGAAAAGTCACTACTTTTTGCCTATTTAATATTAACATCAATTATTCAAATTAAATAATTTATTTTTTACGATTATAAATTCTGTTTATTATCATATATCTTAATTAATCCAAAGTGGTGACTTTTTTATTATATAATAAATAAATTTAAAAAATAAATTTAAAAATAAAAATAGTGAAAATTTATGACTTGTCACCTATTTAATATTAACATCAGTTATTAAAATTAAATAATTAATTTTTTTACAATTATAAATTATGTTTATTATTTATTTTCTTATTATTTATTTATGAACCATTTTCATATTAAATAATCAAAAAGTCATGACTTTTCACCCTCTCAGTAACAATAACCATTTTTTTTATTAATAGCCATCTGTTGCAATATATGATCCATCTGTCGTAACAGATTAACCATTTGTTGCAATATGTGGTCCATCTGTTGCCACAAATGTTCAATTTCCTACCTCCAACCACCGACATATTGAGAATAAAGAATAAATAGAATGAAAATTAAATGTTAAATAAGAATTAAAAATCCAAAGTCAACCAAACATGGATTTTTTAATCCATTATATACAAATATACAATAAAAAAAAAATAAAACATACATTAGGTTCCTTCCTTAGGTAGATTCGATGTAATAAAAGAAAATACATACGCTAAAAGAAAAAACATAACCTAATTATTATTATTATTATTACTATTATTATTATTATTATTATTATTATTATTATTATTATTATTATTGTCAATCGGTCAATCGTCATCCGGTAGCAGCAGGGCTCTCCCCAGCCTTGCTCTCATGGCGCCCAACTTCCATCGGAGTTCATGAATCTATCTTTCAAGTTCCCACAAGGAGTCGTGCAAAATCACCTTGTCCAAATCTGGATCATCCATATCTAGAAGTGGAGTTATGTATAATTACGGAGTAATGTATAATTGCATCCCTTGATTAAATAAAAGAAGACTTTTCGAATATGTAAATTAAAAAAATTGATCTAAATGCAACATTTTATTTTTGTTGTATTGCCAAAAGAAAAGAAATTTTTTTAAAATAAATCTAACAGATGGATAATTTGTTGCAAAATATTTTCTATCTGTTTGATAATTTACAACATATTGATAATCTGTTGCAATAGATGTATATATCTATTTGATTATTTCCAACAGATAAGTCATATGTTGCAAACGATTGATCATCTGTTGTAACAAATGTCTATAATTGTTTGATAATTTTAACAGATGTGTTATCTGTTGCAACAGATTAGTCATTTTTTAATTCAAATTAAGCGATAGATGGGCTAGGATGAATAAGGTGCATGCAGATGGGTGGATCCACTTTCATGTGTGGGAGTTATGTATTACTGATAAGGTCATCGAGACAACACATTCACATAAAGTACAATGATTTTGTGAATGCAGATTTTAACTGATTAGGCATTGATCATTCAAACAAAATCCTGTATTGTATAGTTAAGTTTGATAGATTTGAATTGACAAGGCCAATGGGCCATGAAGATGGTGTTGATACCCTATTACGAATTAATGATGGTTGTTGCTCATGTTTATGCGTGTTAAGTTCTGAGAAGGGATCAATATTTGGTGTAATTGTAGAGATCTATTACTGATTGGACTAACATTAAGGGTGCATTAGACTCTGAGAAGGCCCTTGAAGCCTCCCACTACGGCAAACAAGAATGAAAAAGCAATAGAAATTTCCTTGGCCCAAATTTAAATGGATGGGTTATTCGAAAAGATGATTATACACCATAAAGAGCCGTAGGAGAATACCTGTGAGGGAAAGAGGAGTTGATGAAAGACTATATCATCTGAGACCTAATTGAAGAGGTAACATAGGGTAGCAAGCAAGGAACTTCTAGCGAATCTGGCCGATGAAACTGACTTAAAACATGATAAATCTGAATCAAGTGGAAATATGAAAGTATATCCACTAAAGAAAATCCATCTTTGTCTCTCTCAAAGAAAAATAGTGTAACTGGCCACTTTGCTAGAGAACTGCGACTAGTTAGTGTGGTCAGAATGATCACCTACAAAAAAATAATAGAACACAAAGAAAGCAGCTTTGTGGGTACCAAAGGTTGAAATGATGTACAGTAAGTCAAGAAAACTTGCGCCAATAACAGATGAAGTTAACATAAGGAATCAAGACAAAGCGTCAATTTCTTAATTTTAAATTTCATCCCATGCCATCTTATTTTTTGTTCCAATTAGTTCCACTGTTATTGACCTGATCGAAACCACAAACAAGATTGAAAGGCAGATTGAGTATAATTACTTTCCTAGCAATATGGATGTAATTGATTATGTTTTGTTGCCTTAGCATGTTTTCACTATATCTTGGAGAAGAGAGACAACTTGTTGTAGTATGTGAATCCCATGCAGTTGCCAGAGCTCTTGAAAATTATCAAATGGATGGAAATGCAAATTACACCAGTGCTTTCCATGCTTAGCTACTAATATGTCAAAAACACTAGTGCAATTTACATTTCCAACCATTTGATAATTTTCAAGAGCTCTGGCAACTGTACGGGATTCATATACTACAACAAGTTGTCTCTCTTCTCTAAGATATATTGAAAGCATGCTAAAGCAAGAAAACATAATTAATTAGATCCATATTGCTAAGAAAGTAATTATACTCAATCTGCCTTTCAATCTTGTTTGTGGTTTCGATCAGCTCAATAGTAGTGAACCTAATCGAAACCACAAATAAGAAGGAATGGGATATAATTTAAAATTCAAAAATTGCCTTCTTCTCTTGATTCCATATTTTAACTTCAAAAGTTCTTGGGGCATGTTTTCTTGATTTACTGTACATCACTTCAACCCTCGATGCCCGTAAAGTTACCTTCTTGGTGTTCTATTATTTTCTATGCAGGAGATCATTCCAACCATGCTAACTAGTCTCAGCTCCCTAGCAAAGTATCTAGCTACACTATTTTTCTTTCAGAAAGACGACTGGCAGATTTTTATTCTTGGATACACTTTTATATTTGCACTTGATTCAGATTTCTCATGTTTTAAGTCAATTTCATTGTTCAGACTCTCTACACATTCCTTAGTACCATGTGCTTCTTATTTAATAAGGCCTGAGATGATATAATCTTCTTCAACTCCCTTTTTCCCTTGTAGGTATTCTCCTACTGTATTTTCTAGCGTATAATCATCCCCCTGAGCAACCCAGCTATATAAATTTAGGCTATGACAATAACTATATGTATTTCCATTCTTGGTTGCAGTAGTCTGACACTTCGGAGGCCTTTCAAAAGTCCATTGAACCCTTAAAATTAGTCCAATCACTATTAAATCATTTTACAATGCCACCAAAACTTGATCCCTTCACAAAACTAGACATATAAACATGAGTAACAATCATCATTAAATCGTAACAAGGTATCAAAACCATTTTCATGGTCCCTCAGCCTTATTAGTTCGGACCTATCAAACTTAACTATAAAATTGCAGATATCTTGTGTGAATGATCAATGCCTTATTGGTAAAAAATATCATTCATAAAATCAATGTACTCTATGTGTGTTTTCATGATAACATGATCAGTAATACATGCCTCTCACATATGAAGTGGTTCTATCTGCAAGCAGCTTATTTATCTGAACCCATTTTTTATTATAGCCTTTTGTGTTGGTCGGGAAAAAGTTAAACAAATTCACTTCCTTATATCTATAGGAAAGAGAAAAACAATTGATATTAACATATTTAAATATATGTTCAACAGTTGAACCATATATTACAATATGTCTATTATAATAGATTGTCCATCTGTTATAACATATTACCCATTTGTTACAACAAATTCCACATCTGTTGTAACAGATTCCCCTTTTATTCAAAAGATAGGCAATCTATTGTAATAGGATACACATCTGTTGCAAAATATGGACAACATGTTATAATATATGGGTCATCTATTAGAATAAATCAAACCATTCTTGCTAGTGGTTAAATTTGTTCCAATAGTTGCTCCATCTATTGTAACATCAACAACAGCATTAACAACAAAGAAACAACACTATTTGTTCTAACACCATCAGCAACACCAACACCACACATTCCAACAACATCAATAACAACAACAAAGAAACAAACAAAATACATACAAAAAAATGATACTGCCAACAAGGCTTCTAAGTTATCCCAATAGATGACTTTTTGCATATTTTAATAAAAATAATGGTTTGTTCATTCAAGACTTAAAGGTCACCTTTCCTTCAATTTCTCAATCAATAGGATATGGATAATAGGTAATTAAATAAAAAACAGAAATAATAACTAATTTAAATAACCTGCAAAGAAGAAGGCGAGAATGAAAGAGCAATAGTGAACCATACTTGCAATGTCAAAAGCAAGGGAATTAAAACAATAATTTTAGTTGAGAAAAGATACAGATCGATTGAGATTCAAAAGGATCCTCATAAGAAAGAGGAGAGAACAGAGAAAAAAAGGCGAAGGTTGTGATAACCCTAAAGAGGAGAGAAATAAAAAGAAAGGTGATGAATTAATTTATGGCTGAACGAGAGATAATTCTAGAGATGGATTTAAATATTCATTAATAACTTTGAGGGGCACGAGGAGATTGGTGACATTAAGAAGAAAAGATATGACAACTTAAGAAGGATATTTTTGAGTTATTCAAGAAATATTTTTTACAGCCTTAGTATTTTATCTTTTTTATTTTGAACAAAAAATTGCTTTAAAAAAAGATTTTCAAACAGATATGTCATGTATTGCAATATATATCAATATCTGTTTGAAAATTTCCAATAGCTTAGTCATCCATCGCAATAGATGCAAATGTATATTTGATAATTTACAATAGATAGGTAATCTGTTGCGACATATATCAGTATCTGTTTGAAAATTTCCAACAACTCAATCATCTGTCGTAACAGATGCAAATGTCTATTTGATAATTTACAACAAAAAAGTAATCTGTTGTAATAGATTTCTTTGCAATTGATTTAGCTAGAACTAAAGATGAGTTCATAAGGTCAACTACAATTTTAATTAAGTTCTTTGCAATTGCATAATGTTGGCATTGCGTTTCTCCTGACCTGAATCATCAATCAATCAATCTGAGTTGAAACGATTCATATTAACTTATTATTGAGGTAATGCCTAAATTGATTTATCTAGAACTAGGAATGAGTTCATAGGGTCAACTATAATTTCAATTGAGTCTTCGCAATTGCATGATATTGGTAGTGTGTTTCTCCCAACCTTAGTCGTCAATCGATCAATCTAAGTTGAAATAATTCATATTAACTTATTATTGAGCTAATACCTAAACTGATTTACCTAGAACTAGGGATGAGCTCATAGGATCAACTACAATTTCAATTGAGTCTTTGCAATTGCATGATGTTGGTATTGTGTTCCTCCCGACTTGAGTCGTCAATTGATTAATTTGAGTTGAAATAATTCATATTAACTTATTATTAAGATAATACCTAAATTCATCAGTATTTTAGTTGAACTTAATACAATTTATTATGATGAAACGATTAAAAATTATCTCTTTTTAAAAAAATAATTAAGATCAATTCGGACCAAATTCATAATTTTAAAACTTGTCATTCTTTTCCAAAATACAAATCAACCCATACAAATCATCCATTTGCGAGAAAAATATTTCATCATTTCAAATCTCCAGTTATCGCTCTTTTCTTTCTCTCTCAATAATATAGACAACAATTACTCAACATATTGCTCAACTCTTCAAAACTGATTGATTTTTTTTTCATTTTCTTCCACATAATTGTTATTTTTGACTTCATTCTTCCTTGTTTCTGTCATTTTCTCTGTCTTCACAGGTAATAGAGTTCGATAAGAGTTGTTAATTTATTCTTTATTTTAAAAATTAGGGATTTAGTTAATGATAAAAAAACAAAACTTTAGTTGTATTAACAATTTTGAGTTTTGATGCTAAAAATATAGGAAGAACCCGAGAATACCCTAGTTTTTATCATAGTGTTTTGTTGACTATCGTGGTATTATTGGATGGTGTTTGTGGTGTTGTTGGTGGATGTTATTGGTGGTGTCGGTCTTGGTGGTTCTAGTGGTGGTTTCGGTGGTCTTGTTATTGGTATTGGTGGCATTGGTGGTGGTGGTCTTGGTAGTGGTATTGGTAGCATTGGTAATGGTGTTGGCGGTCTTGGTGGCATTGGTGTGGTCTTGGTGGCATTGGTGTGGTCTTGGTGGCATTGGTGGTGGTGTTGGTGGTCTTGGTGGTCCATCTATCGCAACAGGTGGAACATCTGTTGGGAGATATTAAATAGGTCTTCAAACAGATTCCCCATATATTCCAACTGATAGGTTATCTATTGAAATATTTTTTTGTATTGTAGCATATAAAAAATTATTGAAATTTGTCTTACCTTTTATTAAAAATTATACAGATATCAAATGTAATATATTTGTTGTTTTCTGTTGTTTGTAGTTAAAAGATGTCTCCCAAAAGAAAAAAACTGAAAGTGGATCAACTTCTGACCACCTGACAAAAAAGGCTATAGTACAGATGGATTCAGAGGAACTTCTTGAACAGTCTTAGTCGGGGAAAAGTGAAGCTGAGGAAAATTATGAAAATGATATTGAGGGAGGTGGAGAAGGGTATTTAAAGGCTGCTGAAGATAATAAAAGTGAAGAAGAAGAAAAAGAAGAAGAAGATAAACAAGAAGAGGAAGAAGAAGATAAACAAGAAGAGGAAGAAGTAGAAAGTGAGAAAAAGGATAATGATCAACATGATGATAAACAAGAAGAGGAGGAAGTAGAAAGTGAGAAAGATGATGATAATGCATCACCAATGGGGCATGAATTAAGATTGAAATACCAGCATGATCTTATTAAAACTATAAATACTGATAGGTTTCAAGTTGCGATGCCGATAGATGACCCTGCAGAACTAACTAGTGATTTGGTACTTAAATGTCAGCTGGGGAAACCTTTTGATGACTTAAGGAAAACTATAAAGAATGAAAAACTAGATGAATTTTTTAAGAAGAGCTACTTTGGAAACAGTATTGATCTGATGAGGACAACATTGCCCATTTTTAAAGAGCGTGGTATATGATCTTCTCAAGAACAGGATCAAGTACATGGGGGATGATAAAGATTCGAAAGAGAGGGGGGCAAAAAGATGGATGAAATTCGTTTCAACTACTGTGGTATTCCAATTTATTTTGGCTTGAAAGAATTTGCCATAGTGACAGGCTTGGGATGCGATCGTCCAAATAAACCTCTCATCAAGAAAACACCCCGCAAAAATTCCAAGCAAAGAAGGACAACCAAACCACTACCATCAAATAAAGAAAAGACATTATCCAAGCGACCACCCACCAAAACCAACAAATGCAAGGAAAAAATAGATGGGTTGTTGAACATTAATGGATGTAGCTACAAAGCCATGATGTTGATACAACATCTCAAGGATAAAACCCTACCAAATAAGTACAAGAAGCAATTGTGCTTAGTTTGGTTTGCCTATTCTGTTATATTGGCAAGAGACGTCCACAAAGTCATAGAAGATAATTTGTTGGCGCTTGCTGAGCATTTTGACTAATTCAACAATTATACCTGGGGATATTACAACTACAAGTTGACTGTCAAATATTTACTAACAAAGTTATCCCCAAAGACAATCACATTATACGGCTTTCCTTGGACTTTCATGATAAATTTATTTACTATTTATTTACTCATCCATTAATTTATATTAAATAATTATTATGACTTTTTTTGCTTGCTTCCTGTTTATATTTTTAAATCTTGGACATTTGAAGCCATGTCTCCCCTTCGAAAGCAGGTCAAGAATTACCCAAATGAGATTTCTCATCTAAGGATCCTTAGGTGGATGGCTGCAAAGAGCAACACAAGAATTAAGGAGGTTGATCTCTTTAACCCTCCGAATGATGCAATACATCTTTTTTCAAGCAAAATAATATGACTCAAAGAAAGATATTAAAATAGATGTGTCATCTATTGTAACAGATGGGTCATCTATTGTAACAGATTACCCGTCTACTGTAACTGGTGCAACAAATGGATAATCTGTTGTGACCGATGATTCATATTTCACAACAGAATATCCATTTGTTGCTTTGGTTCTCTGAACTCGACTCAATGGATTAACCATCTACTGTAAACTATGCAACAGATGGATAATCTGATATAATATATGATTAATCTATTATGATATATAGATCAGCTATTGCGATAGATAAATCATCGGCTGCATAAGTTTTCTGTGTTAATATGTAACTAAATTAACTACAAATTATTATATAATTTAAATGTATCTATCTTTTTTATAGGTTGTGCATCCATGGATTGTGCCTACTGAGCAGGAGTTGGGGATAACTTCTTATACTCTAGGTCTTGTTTATACAATAGCAGACCCAACGGTGGAGTTAATAAAGAAGAAATTGGCTGGAGCAACAGCCATAAAAAAGAGAAGTTAGGCAAGGTCAACATGATGTTGAGGCTCTTCATGACCAACCTATTACAACAAATCTGGGTGTTGCTTCTGGGGGTGTTGCTGGTGGAGTTGCTGATGTTGGTGGTATCCATACTGATGCTAATGCTAATGCCAGTCGTGATTATGAGCATATTGATGCTTAAGAAAAAATAAAAATGTTTTAAAACACCTCTTTCATAGGTCCCTCTCACCCTTATATAGGTCCCTCTCACCCTTACATTGATCTCTCCCACCCTTATAGTGATCCCTCTTACCCCTCTTCACCCTTATGTTCTCTTTGAAAATGCAAAGAGTGCAAGGATAGATATGGTAAACCTTTGAAAAAATAGATGCTATCGCTAAGGCTATTGAGGAATTAAAATCCAAGAGGAGTGTTATACCATCAAAGAAGGTGAGAGAGCCATACACTCTTACAATGGCAGTTAGGGGAAAGAAAAGAGCAATTAGCCAAATATTCTCCAATTGGAAACCAAAAAAGATATAATTCTTCCCTCTCCAAAAATTGTTGAAGTTCAGGGGCTATTGAAGAAGGTGAACATATACGGGGCACTTGGCGCTAAAGAGAAGACTTCTCTGCGGAGGACTATGAATTCTAGGCAACACGCACAAGATTACACCATGCATACCTTTTCCGCCCAAGACTTTAAGAATATGACAAATATGCATCATTGGTACGTAGTCAAGGTAAGTTTACTTTCCCTAACCTAGCCATCTAATCTACTCCATGAAGAAGAAGCTACACAATAGATTGTCATCTGTTACAACAACTGGGTATTCTGTTGAAACTGTTGGTAGTTCTGTTGCAATAGATCACTAATCTATTGCATAAGTTGCATAAGCTGGGTAATATGTGAACAGATTTAGAGAACCCTCTACTACAGATGGACCATTCATTGTGTCTTTCCACTATGTTTTTCTTCTTTACAATTACTAACCTATTTAAAAATTATCTTCTTAAATCACTGTATGTTGATAAAATTCTCTGCCTCATGAGAGGCAGACAATTAGCGTACCCGAATACTTATGTCATGCCCTATTTTTACCAAGGGTAAACAAAACACGACGGAGAGATAATATCATTGGCCAAGTGTTGGTCCTTGATAAAAATAGTAAATTTGAGAAAGTAAAGTCTATCATTTATAATAGGATGGTCTTAAGTATCCGACAAGAGATAATGTCATTGGCCAAATTTTGGGTACTTTTTCTTTTTCAACTCAGCAAAACATATAAAAAATGAAATATTATAAGGGAGAATACGTCTAGAAATTAGTACATAAAGCAGCCAACAACATCAACAACAATAGTGATAAATGGAGGCATACATACTTTCCCGATAAAATTCAAGATTTACCAAATAGATCATAGACAAAGATATCAATAATAAGATCATGTTAGTTAGAACTTTCATCATAAAAATACAAGAAAAACATTCAATATAGTCATAAATAGTGATAATAGTAGGATTAACCAATGGAAAGAAAGCAGACATCAAAGTTCGTCGGTTTTAATAGAGCCTTGCTGGAGAACAAGTAACCACGACAAGATCTATAGAGATTTTAGAGAAACATAAAATTAACAATCACAATTATTAAAAAAATAGAGACAAAGCACAAAAATGATGGTGGCAGTAGTGTTGCTTCGGGCTAGAGCTCGTTGGTCAAAATCTCAACGAGCTAGTCATAGAGTTGAGGTTGCATTGGGAGATAAAGGGACGATGCATGATGCTCTTTACACCTTAAAACTCGCCTGTCGGTGGCCAAATACAGTGAGGTAGTGGGAAAAAAAGAGGGCGGTGGCAGTGGTTATTGTAGAGTCCGTCGGTGGACAGTCTGGCGAAGCTCGATAGGAAGAGGGAAGAAAGAGAGAGATCGAAGAGAGGTGTGGTGATGGCTGGATGTTGGTGGTGTTTTTAGTGGTCGCCAGCCATCCGGTTGTCAAGACCGGCGGTGGCAGATTGACGAGGAGGAAGAGAAAGTGGTCGAAGCCCATTTGCCGAAGCTCCGATAGTGACGGTGGTAATGAGGGATAAATAGAGAGAGATGTATATATGTGTGGTGAATTGTGTTTTATGTGTATTGTTGCTGTGAGAAAGATAGCAATGTGTAGTGTGTGTGTATATTGTTATTTATTAGAGAATTGTGTGGCTCCCCTTTTTTTTAGCTGAGAGGGTAGAAAATAAAAACCTATCCTCTCAAATCTTGTCACCTACTAGTGGGGTGATTGCTCTTATTTTTTATGTGTGATCATTATTGAATACGACAAGACATTGTATTATCATACTATGTATAGAAATAACTGACCGACTCAGATTTTGTGGGTTATAATAAATACACAAAAATATAGATATTGATATGTAATTATAGAGAAATGTAAAGGATATTGAAATTATTGAAATGTAATTAATTTGAAAATATTGTAAAAAAATGTGATGCCATATCGTGCACATGTATAGCTGATTGTGAAAAAAATGTTCAAGACGATGAATGAATTGATAAAAATCCTAATGTACAGAGAATTATCAATAAATATTGGAAAGTAAAAATTTGACAACAAATTGATAAAATCCTAAAGTAAGGATGATTATCAATAATTTGTCAAAAATTGTAAAAAAAAATGTGAAAATTGTGTTTTGTGCTCTTAAACAATCAAGAAGCCTGAAGACATTAATTTTAAGCATGGAGAGCAAAAATTGTGTGTCAACAATTGCTCCTTTTTGTTTGAAGGCAATGTAAAAGTATTCAAATAAAACCATTGAAGTATAGCCAATTTAGCTCGATAAAAAATAATTTTTGATAAAAATTTAATCGAACTCCATTTTAGAGTTGCCTGCATACCTCGAGTTGTATGAGGATCAGATCGGGTGTTGTTCAAAAGAATAGACAATTGCCTCTTGCCTTGTTATTAGGGCCGAATGATCATGTGGAATGATTATTGAGAGGAGGACTATTTGGGAATGAAAGTATTCACATATTCCCTATGCTCTGTTGAAATTGCCCCAGTATCGAGCTATGAGATGTTGGGGATACAAGATTGTGTACTTGCTAGAGGGAAAGAATGATTATGTGGTTGTGATGATCGAACTCTATATAGAGCTTTCTACATATCTCCAGTGTAGTGAGAATCAGGTCAATATAGTTTGAGATGAGAAAGTAGAAAATTTTGGGGCGGTTTTTAAAATTTGCCCTAGTGTATGATGTGTAGGATTTGAAAAAATGTGTTGTTGTTATGAATTATACTATTTGTTGAAAAGATGCATGATGTCTCCGGTTTTCTACGAAGACTTGAGGATGATTGACGTCTCTGATTACTTACGAGAACTTGAGGATGAATGACGTCTCCAATTATTTACGAGGACTTGAAGATGAATGATATCTCTGATTGTTTATAAGGACTTGAAGATGAATAACGTCTCTGATTGTTTACGGAGACTTAAAGATGAATGACGTCTTTGATTATTTATAGGGACTTATGTGGTGAAATAAAGTTGTCTTCGAATGTCTACAAAGACTTAATGCATGACATCTCCAATTATTTATGGAGACTGATATTGATTGTCATCTCTAATTCTCTATGGAGACTGATATTGAATGATAATGTCTTCGATTGTCTACGAAGATTTGATGACATCTCCAATTATCTATGGAGACTGATGTTGATTTTCATCTCTGATTGTCTACGGAGACTGATATGATGAATGATGATGTCTTCAATTGTATACAAAGACTTGATGACATCTCCAATTATCTATGGAGACTGATGTTGATTGTCATCTCTGATTGTCTATGGAGACTGATGTTGAATAATGATGTCTTTGATTATCTACGAAGACCTGATGACATCTCTAATTGTCTATAGAGGCTGGTGTGGATTGTTTTCTCTGATTGTCTATAGAGACTGATGTTGAATGATGACGTCTTTAATTGTCTATGAAGACTTGATGACATCTCCAATTATCTATGGAGGCTGGTGTGGATTGTTTTCTCTGATTGTCTATGCAGAATGATGTGATAAATAATGATGTCTTTGATTATCTACGAAGTGTTGATGTCTGATATCTCCAATTGTCTATGGAGACTGATGTTGATTGTCGTCTTCGATTGTCTACGGAGTCTAATGTTGAATGATGATATCTTCGATTGTCTATAAAGACTAAGATCATCAACTTCTGAGTTGATTGAATTCTAATGTCCTCTCAATTGGTGGAACAGCTGTAAGGTAGTAGCGTCTCAACTGGTGGGGCTTTTGAAAATGTAAAAGCTCTCGACTGGCGGAGCAATTGAAAGGTAATAGTCTCTCGACTGAGTAATTGAAAATGTAAGAGCCTCTCGATTAGTGGGGAAATAAAAATGTAAGAGCCTCTCGACTGGCAGGGCTTTGAAAGGTAATAGCCTCTCAACTGGGGGATATGAAAATGTAAAAGCCTCTCGACTGGCAGGGCTTTGAAAGGTAATGGCCTCTCAACTGGAGGGGTTATGAAAATTTAAAAGCCTCTCAACTGGCAGAGCTTTGAAAGGTAATAGCCTCTCGAATGGCGGGGCTATGAAAATATCAAAGTCTCTCGACTGGCGGGGCTATGAAAATATAAAAGTCTCTCGACTAGCAGGGGTTTAAAAGGTAATAGCCTCTCGACTAATGGGGCTATAAAAATGTAAAAGCCACTCGACTGGCGGGGCTTTGAAAGTTAATAGCCTCTCGACTGGCGGGGGTATGAAAAGGTAGCAGCCTCACATTGGCGGGGCTACTTGAAAGGTAATAGCCTCTCGACTGGCAGGGCTATGAAAATATAAGAGCCTTAGAGAACACCTGGTGGAAAAGCAAAATATCTGTGTGAAGGAGGTAGTTTGAAAAGAAAGGTCAATTGCTTATATTTGGAGGTGGGCGTTTTGCATGTAAAGTGTAATGCATGTATGTGAAGGCATATGTTCGAAAGGAAAGGAAATTATTTTGTACTTTTGTTGTAAAAAATGTGTTGAAAGGTGAAAAATGCAGAAGATTGTTTTGTATTTTCTTTGTAAGGAATGTTGAAAAGGTAAAAATGAAGAAAATGTTTTGTACTTTCTTTGTAAGGAATGTTGAAATGTAAAAAATGCAACAAATTATTTTCTTTGTAAGAATAAAGACAAGTGGAAATGTAGAAAATTATTTTATATTTTCTTTGTAAGAAATGTGAAAAAGTGAAAGCGTAGAATATTATTTTGTATTTTCTCTGCGAGAAATGTGGAAAGGTGAAAATGAAAAAATTATTTTATTTTCTTTTTTGAGGAATGTTGAAATGTGAAAAATGTATAAGACTGTTTTGTATTTTTTTGCAAGAAATGTGAAGTAATGCGGAAAATTATTTTGTGATTTATTTGTAAGAAATGTTGAAAGGTGAAAATGCAGAATCATGTATTGACTGTAGTCCGTACCAACAATTAGTATTGTGTATAAGTGTTCCTTCATCTTTTTCCAACTAATCGAGATCGATATCAGGGTAACTCCTATAGTTATAAGTGATACCTCAAACATACCTCAGTATCGACAAGATTTGTTTATCTTGCTTTATATAAAGATTTTGAATTGTGCCTATTCTCATGTTTCAAGTTCCCTCTCCAGAAATAATGTCTCATTTTTACACCTATTTGAGTATTTTTTTTTTCCTTTTGAATTTAAAGACGTCCAGAAATATGAACTCACACTCAGAAAGAAGCTCAATGAATGCAATTGTGATACCATAGGCTTGGCCTTCATATAAGTATCCTCTAATGTGAAAACACTTAGGATAAGATCTTGTAGGACTTATTATCGGCTTGTAATGTAGGCTTGGGGTCCGGTAGGTTTACATTTGAGATAAAAGTGACTAGTTCTTCAATGAGCATTTCATTGTATATGTGCTTTTGACATTTGTCACGCTTTGACGCTCAATGTTCTTTCTTGTGCTTCTTTGCCCCTTGTTTTATGTTTAATTTGACTTCTTTTGAATCTTGTGCTGGGGATTTTCCCCTTTTATTCTCAATAAATGTATTATTTTTTTTGTTTTGATGAAGATTCTCCATCTTTGCTGGAACTTCTTTTTTTCTTTTTTTATGGGGTTTTTTGCTCCTTCTTCTTTGAAGTCTTCTTTTGTTTTTGTTCTTCTGGGGATATACACCCTTTGCCTTTGGTGCCTTTGATCTTGAATCTTCATTTGCAACTTGTGTGTACTTAGTGCGCTCAAGGAAGTGGGCCAAGAGAGGGATAGCGTATGTAAGTACTCGAAAGGTATAGGCTCAGATGCGGTTAGCCAAAGAAAAGGATTTAGGCTCAAAGAGGAAAAATACTAGGGATTAATGTTATTTGGTAGGCTGTGGAAGGCATAATCGGGTCAAGGAAAACCTACAATCCTTTCCCAAACCAAGTGTAACTTAGAATTTTACCTCAACAGACATTTAGGACAAGTTCTATATCAACAATTCAATACAATAAACTAATCTAAAGCTCACCACAAAATGCACTTAAAACGATGAGGTTGACTTTGTTTTCGTCTTAGATCTAAGCAAGAGTATTTTTCGAGTGTTACTCAGGTTTGACCAAAGGTACCAAAAGAATCTATGATTTACCATGAAGTCGATCCTTTCTATCATAGCAATTTATTCTTTCTCATTTACACTTCTAACTATGTTGGTACCAACCAAGTCAAAAATCTAAATTTTATTTATTTGGAAAAAAGAATGGGGCCGAACTCGAATGAGGGTTGCCTACGTATCTTGTAGAAACAAAAATCAGGTATGTGTAGTTCAGACAAATTTATATATTTGTATGTAGCATGTATGAATGTACAAAAGTGGTGGTCGTCCTTGAAAATGATGTGAAAGATGATTAGGGAGGAACTGCTCGTAGCATCAAAATTGGTTCGATCAGACGATCGCGAGGATGGATGTCAAGCATGAGGAGAGTTGTGAAACTAAAAGTCAGACATTGAAGAAGTTATAGTTTTATTTCGCCGCAGTTGGCATATTGTTATGAATGAAAAAATGTTGAACCCTTTCTTTGAAAGTGGAAATCGATACATCATAAATTTAATGATTTACAATATTCGAATGAAGAAGCTAGGTGTTTTCGAACCAAAATCAGGTGAGGAATTGGAGGTAGGCTGGCTAGGCACTAATGTTATTAAGATTTGAATTTGAAGAATTATTTATTTGAGCTCTTTGTAGAGCTTTGGAGAGCGTCTTTAAACTGTTATAGAAACATTGCCACAGTTTGAATACCAAAGAAATTATTCTGAAACTGTGAAGAGACCAAACCCTAATATAAGGCTACCTAAGTATCTTGTCAGGACAAAAATCAGGTTAAACGTAGCTCAAATTTATTTTTTTATGAGTTTTGTATATGCCGTGATTTACTTCTAGAATAGGAATCTTCCTAAATAGTTGAGAATTGGACTGAATAATTGTGAGAAGGCGCATTTACCTAAATGCACCAGAAGGTTTGGGGGAGTATAAGATAACCCCCACATGAACCACAGTGTGTGAAGTATACGACCAAAGACTTAATGAAATTGTGATTAGTATTAAATAAAGTAACATTATAACAGTTTGTACAATATACAGATCTAATGTATTAAACAAGTAATGAATAAAAAATTGATAAGACAGAAAAGTTAATTTGTACAAATAATGTAAAGATTTTATGAGTAAATAATCACAATTTGTGGCTTAATCGATTAATTTAATTTACTTGTGTAAATATTGACGGCCTAAATTTGCCTAATCATGTGTTAAGGAATATATAAATAAGAAATATTTTTGCCCGATACTCCAAAAGTAAAGTTTCCACTATATTGATATATTTGTACAAGTATAAAAATATAAAATACAACACAAAATTTAAAGTCTACTTTGAATGTCATTCCCTACGAGTATTCCCAATAACTTGTATAAACACTTGTAATTCCCAATAACTTGTATAAACACTTTTAATAAAAATGTTCTTAAAAAATCATAATAAATTAAAAATATATGTGCACATATGTATATAAAAAATAGAATTTTATTATGACGTGGGTTCAGATTAAATTTTAGATGCATCATGGCTACGAAGTGGTTGCTCGACTAATCGGTCATCCTAAATGCCTTGCCAAGATATGAGTCATATAAAACCTTTGTGTTGTCGCGATATTGTAAAGATTTTTTCATCACCCATTATTTATTTATTTTACGTATTTTTATATGTAAAGTCCATCTTTTTATTTAGGAAAGGCCTAAAAAATAGCTGAAGAATTTCTTTATCGGCCATGTATTTATTTTGACATAAAATAAATAAATTTGAGAAAATGAAATTTTTCTTTTGTAATCGACGGAGAGATAATGTCATTGGCCAAGTGTTGGTCCTTGAAAGTAAATTCTATCTTTTATAATGGGATGGCCTCAATTATCCGACCAAGAGATAATGTCATCAGCCAAGTGTTTGGCACTTTTTCTTTTTCAAATCGGCAAAACATATAAAAAAATGAAACATTATAAGAGCGAAGATGCCTAGAAATCAGTCCACAAAGAAGCCAACAATAACAACAGCAACAGTGATACACAGAGGCATACATGATTTCCCGATAAAATGTAAGATTAACCAAACAGATCATAGACAAAGATAGCAATAATAAGATCATGTCAGTGAGAAATTTTAGCATAAAAATACAAGAAAAACATTCAATATAGTCATAAATAGTGATAATAGTAGCACTAACCAACGTTAAGAGAGAGGACATCAAAGTTCGTCGGTTTTAATAGAGCCTTGCTAGAGAACGAGTAACCACGGTTAGATCTATAAAGATTTTAGAGCAACATAAAATTAACAATAACAATAATAGAAAAAAATGGAGACAAAGCACTAAAATAATGGTGGTATCAGTGTTGCTTCAGGTTGGAGCTCGCCGGTCACAGCTACAACAAAACATTCACAGCATTCGAGTTACATCGGAAGAGAGGGAGACGGTGCGTGGTGTGCTTGATATCTTGAAACTTGCCTTTCGATGGCCAAATCTGGTGAGGCAATGGGAAAATGAAAAAAGAGAGAGGAAGAAGGGCGACAGTGGTAGCTGTTGTATAGTTTGCCGGCAACCAGATCCGGTGAAGCCCGATAGGACAAGGGGAGAAAGAGAGAGGTCGAAGAGAGGTGCAGTGGTTGTTGTACATTGGTGGTGTTTTTAGTGGTCGTCGACCATCCGATGGTCAATCCTAGTGGCGGTAGATCGGCGAGGAGGAAGATAAAATGGTCGGAGCCCGTTCGATTGAGCTCCGACAGTGATGACGACAGTGAGGGGTAAAGAGAGAGAGATGTGTATGTGTGTGGTGAATTGTGTGTTGTGTGTATTGTTGCTATGAGAAAGATGGTAGTGTGTAGTGTGTATATATTGTTATGTATTAGAAAATTGTGTGGATCCCCTTTTTTTCAGCTGAGAGGATAGAAAATAAAAACCTACCCTCTCAAATCTTGTCTCTTGCTAGTGGGGTGATTGTCCCCCTTTTTTTGTGTGTGTGATCATTATAGAATAGGACAATACATTGTATTATTATACTTGTATAGAAATAACTGACCCGACTCAGTTTTTGTGAGTTATAATAAATATATAAAAATATAGATATTGATATGTAATTATAGAAAAATGTAAAAAATATTGAAATCATTGAAATGTAACTAATTTAAAAATATTGTAAAAAATGTGATGGCATGTCGTGCACATTTGCAAATGATTGTGAAAAAATGTTAAAGACAATAAATGAATTGATAAAAATCCTAATGAACAGAGAATTATCAATAAATTGTGGAAAGTAAAAATATGACAACAAATTGATAAAATCCTAAAATAAGGATGATTATAAATAATTTGTCAACAATTGTAAAAAAGATGTGAAAATTGTGTTTTGTGATCTTTAACGATCAAGAAGCCTAAAGACATTAATTTTAAGCACGGAGAGAAAAAATTGGGTGTCAACAACTTATGATTTTGCCGATACGATAATGGATCTCAATTTCTACAACAATTTCAAAGATAGGTACAATAAGCTCATTACGCTAGCGTCAACTCCCGATGGCCCGAGATTCGATTCATTAGTTTCTGGGTTCCATTCGGATGAAGATATGATTAAATATATTAGAGGGAAGAGGTCATATCCACACAGTAAGAGATGGACCAAAACAAAGAGAATTCTTACAGTCATGAACATGGACGTCAAACATTTTATGGCTGTTGAGATACTACTCGAGGAGGAAAAGATTAAGGTTTATGACTGCAACTTACCTGTCTTTGACGAGGCCATTTTCTTACCCATATCCAGCCAATGTTGGAGTTGTTCCCCAACTTGTTGAGGCGGAGTAAATTGATGGATTATTTACCAGAGGAAGTGTTGATGAAGCAAACATTGGATTTTGAAGGTCGAAACGAAAACATGAACCTTTCAAAAAATAAAACCGCTGCCGCGTGCGGGCCGTATAAGCTTGCATATATCGAATGTTTGCTGACCAGCACAGAAATAGCTGAGCCAATGACCTTTCCATGCGACAACATTGGCATAAACATGTAAGAGGTCTAGACTTATAGGGTACTAACTGGACACTTGGAGCCTATGTAAAAATAAGAAGATGTAGAAACACAAACACCATAACAATTTTATTATTTCAAGTCAATTCACTTTATATGTAGTGACAATTTTTTATGTCGGATGAAAGTTGAATTTTTTATAATGCAACAGATTGTATATCTATTGTAACAGATAGTCTATCTGTTCTGACATATTGATTATCTGTTGCAATAGGCTAGTCATCTGTTATATTATACAGATGTGTCTAAGTCTATCTATCGCAACATATATATAATGTGTTACGACATATAATCTATATGTTGCAATTGATAGGTAATCTATTGAAACAAATCAAAACAGTAGGAAGACCTATTTGATAACTTCCAATAGATGACCTACATGTTACAACATATGTCTAAATCTATTTGATAATTTTCAATTTATATTTCATCTGTTGTAACAAATGCATTAGCTGTTGTGATATTTGAATCTAGTGTTCCATTTCATTAGTAAGTTCAAATCTGAGGATTAAATTAAATTCTTAAACAACATAAAATAAATAAAATCCTTCAAAATTACATGAAATAACTCAACAAATAAATGAAATGTAAAAAAATTATTATAGGTACAAATGATCTACTCAACCAATAAATCAATAATTTAACCTTTGGTGCCAACAATTCGTAAGGAGATCTTATTACTTTGATAGACTCAAGCTATAAAGATCTACTCAATATGGATAAGTTGTTTTTCATTCGGTGTTATGAAATTTGGCTTTGGTCATCGTGGATCTTTAATATCGCTTGTGTACGATTTCTGAGCTTTCGCTTCTCCGTATTTCCATAAAAGAGTAGAATATCTTTTACCGAGTAATCCGGCATCAAGTTCATCATTTGGCATTTGTAATCCATCGCTCAAATACTCGGCGTAAGTGACAATAAAAAGACCACAATCCCTGCGTTTGTAAAAATTATATAATCCATATCTTGCAATTAATGTGAGCGTTGTGAAATTTATAAAATGAAACTAAATCATGATACTTACAAGCTACCAATGGATTGTTGAGAAATTCATTCAACATATTCTACATCAAATGGATTACCCATTTTATCCCGGTATGCTTCAATCGTCGACCAATCAGTACGAACCTTTTGGTCCAAAAAGCTAATTATATCAAGGTAAGTAGGAAATATTTTGGCCAGTTTTTGTATCTCAGACGATGACCCGAAATGTCTCTTTCCCGACATCAAGTCATAAACTTAGATGTATCTCTCTTTTACAACGACGACAGCCAAAATCCAATAGAATTTATCACCATAATTGATTGGGATATACACTTCATAGACCAAATGCCAAGGTAAGCCAGCTGGAATGCTAAAACCTTTGATGATGTTGATTAAGCATTCCTCATTTTGGAAAACTTCCGGCTATTGTTGACAATACCTATGTAGGCATTATTGATGTAAACTTTGTACAAATAATTATCTATCGTGTATCTGTATTATTCTTTTGTTTACAACTTGATATTTTTTTGGAGGTAGTAAAAAATGACATCAATGTGCTACACCTATTTTTAAATATTTTAGATTACGTGAAAATAAAATTAATACAAAGATGTAATTAAATAAAGTATTAATTAATAGAAAGACATTTAAACCTTATTATTTCAATAATTTTGGGGTTATGACATCAAATAGAACCAATCCTTTATTTGGGGATGTGCAACAACAAAGTCAAACATATCAAAATCAAAACTCGATTCATTTACTTTGTAGTGTTCATCATTTTATTTTTTACATGATTTATATGTGTTAATGCCATGTTTGTACAACAAGAATTATGTAAATCAATATCTTTAAAGATGATTTATGTACCTGCCGGCATGATGCTTTAACAACCCATCGATAATCTATTTTGAATAGTTGTTGATCAACTTTGTTAGTTGTTTTGGAACCTCATACGAGATGTTGAATCCTTCAAATGGACAATTCTTCCATTCTCCTGAACTGACAGACTCCATTTTTTCTTATTCTTCAGAAGTTGTTGGTGGATTATCAACTCTGATATTATGTTGTTCAGCAATAGCTTCTACTATGACATCTACCTGGAAAGTTAGAATTGTCAATGCTTATCACAGAGATATAATATATTATCTGTCTGTTGTAATAAATGGATCATTTGTTAGGATAAATTCAAATAAGAGAAAGAGTTGTGCAATAATTTACAACAGATGGTCCATCTGTTGCAACATATGACTCATTTGTTGGTATAAATTAAAACAGTACAAAGACCTATTTGATTTGCTAAAATAGATGGACATATGTTGCAACAGGTAACTCAGCTTATGCAACAGGTAAGACAATTATTGCAACAGATAACACATCTAATTCAACAGGTTATACAACTGTTGTAATAGATGTATATATCTATTTGATAATTTTCAGCAGATGTATCATCTATTGAAATAGATATGTGTCTATTTATTTGTTGGAACATATGATATATATTCACTTTCTGTTGCAACAGATGACCCATCTGTTGCAACATATGACTCATTTGTTGGTACAAATTAAAATAGTACAAAGACCTATTTGATATGCTGAACAGATGATCATCTGTTGTAAAGATAATTTGCAACAGATGACCCATCTATTGCAACATATGACTCATTTGTTGGTACAAATTAAAATAGTACAAAGACCTATTTGATTTGCTGAACTAGATGGACATATATTGCAATAGATAACTCACCTGATGCAACAGGTAAGATAATTATTGCAACAGATAACACATATGATACAATAGGTTATACAACTATTGCAACAGATGTATATATCTATTTGATAATTTTCAGCAGATGTATCATCTGTTGAAACAAATATGTGTATGTTTATTTGTTGGAACAGATACTATACATTCACTTTTTTCAGCTCATGCTTCTCTCTTGTGGCCCTTGTACATTGATTAAAGGTACAACATAAAGATAGAGGAGTTGTAATTTTGCTTTTTTCGATACTTGATAATGCCTTGGAAATTTTTTTCCTTCTCCTCTTAGCCACCTTAATCTCTAGTGGAGTGTATGGATATGAAACCCTCTTTGATAGAATGACACCCCTCTTAGATGTTAATTTCTTTACATAAATAGTTACTGCATTAATAGCATTAATCACTCCATCATATTTCACCATGCAGTCTTGACATTTGCATGCAGAACATTCACTAGAAGGGGCAAAATCTATATAACCAGTATGATCATAATCATAATGGTTTGTTGTTTCAAAAACTGTAAGAGGAGCATCATTAGCCCCAATAACAACATCACTACTACTATCACTACCATCATTAACAACAATAAGCCCACCCTCCAAAATTATTTTTCTTGTGATGGTTATTGCTCCAAATAATTTTTTAATTCTATCAATGACCTTAAGGCCTGATAAAATTTGAACAGACCGTAATCTAAGAAAAATGGCATCTTTAACTCTCGATTGGTCGGAACAAGGGACGGATGCACAATCTAACTTCAATCGGTACATATATTAGAATGATGATGAAATCATTTAAAAAAATCATTAATTAAAAAAAAATTAACTAGAAATATACTTACTGCCTTCTTCGGGGGATTGAAGAAATCAAGAAATTTTATATTTTTATCAGTTTTGGCTGACAACCATCTCAGAATTCTTGGACAAGAACCTTTTTCCCGGTAGTTCACTTGTTGTCTCAAATAAAGAATGGTTTCAAAGGCCCAAGCCTATAAAATAACGCCAATAAATCAAAAAAATTATTGAATAAAAAAATAAATCATATCATAATAAAAGAAATATTTACCATGAAAACTAATGGAAAGCCATATAAGTTGATTGCCTTTGGCATTAGTAGAGTCAACAAATATTTGACAATCATTTTGAAACTTTCATAACCCCAAGGATAGTTGTTAAATACCTCAAGATCCTAGGAGAGCTTTATTAAACCAAGTGGTAGGTTGTTGTTAATGTCTCTCGCCCAAAGAATATTACGTACAAACTAAACTAAGCACAATGATTGCTTGTGTTTCTTTGAAAACCTTTCAACGTTTCTATCAAATTTTTATTTATGAAGCTTGGACCAAGAGACACCAGGTCATCATGATCACTCAACTTGCCTTTACCTTTTTCGGTGCACGGGGTACTTTTTTGGATTAGAATAGGTATAACTTGAGAAGAAGAAGGAGGATAACATTTTAGTCCAGTAGCTATGACAAATTTTTTCCAACCAAAACAAACAGGGATGCCATAGTAATTTATCCACACCTTATCCATCTTATCTTTGTTTTTATACATAAACCTACGCTTGAGAATATTGAGATAACACTTGTAAAGCAAGTTCATAGAGTGGTGGATGTAGCCTAGCTGATTCACTTATTCCTTTACTTGGACTTGATTTGATTTATTTTCTTTTGGGAGCCATACTATCTAAAATTAACAGGAACATAAAATAGATTATAATTGATTAATGCATCATTAAAAAAGGATAATAGTAAATCAAGAAGTACAATAGTAAAATAACAGTTTCAACAGATCATACATTTATTGCACTAGGTAGGTTATCTGTTGCAACATATAACCAACTTGTTGTAACCGATGAGCAATCTATTGAAAATAATAAAAATAGATTACTCGTCTGTTGAAATAGATCACTCATTTGTTGCAAAATGAGTTATATTATTTAGATTTCTTCTAACAAAAGAGTCGTCTGCCGCAACAGATGAATAATCTGTTATATTATTTATCTGTTGCATCAAATAGTTCATTTGTTGCATCAAATGGTTCATTTATTGCATCAGATGGTTCATTTGTTGTATCAGATAGTTCGTCTGTGGCAGAAAAAATAGTACCAAGATTTTGTTCAATATAATAACAACATTATTACCGTTTAATATCAAGGTACCATTTTTACCAAGAAAAATAATAAATAAACCCAACAACACCAACACAACACATACACTAAGAACATCAACAGTGACCAAAAATAACCAACATTGTTGTTTTGTATTTGTACAAACACGAAAAACAAAAATTAAAATTCAAAAAACTCAACAGAAATCAACAAATCAAATCAAACAATTTGACAAAATGAACTACAATAACTACAAAAAATTATATTTCACTCCGAAAAGAGTAAATAAGAAATGTCAGAAATTAGGGTTTTCTTCAGTCCACATTTCAAATTTAAGCAACAAATATTAATATTGTTAACCAATACTAAAAGAGAAGTTGGTTCAAGTTCCTTTTTTTTCTTTATAACTAAAAAGATATAATTTTTTACCTGTGAAAGAAGAAATGGGACGACGAAGAACTCAAAGTTATCATCAGAGAACACTGTTGTCACGTCGATTGACAGTTGAAAGTCAAAAAGGAACTCGCCCAACTATTTATCGCCGGAGGTTGAAATCCCGGGGATTGAAGGAAGAAATTTCACAGAACTATTAGTTGGGAAAGAGTTAAGAGAAACTATCGAAAGAGAGAGGAGAGAGAGGATTCATTTGAAGAGGAGAGGGGTGTGGTTGATTTGTATTTCTAAAAGGATTAGAAAGTTTTAAAAATATTAATCAAGTTCATGATTAACTTAATCAAGTTTCCTAATTATGTTTGACCCTTTAAGTTGGTCAATGTCTCTGATCTTTCATTCAAGACTTAAATGACACCTTTCCTTCAATTTTCTCAAGTTAGAGTGCTAAAGTAAGGTTGGAATAAAACCTAATACGACTGACAATGCCATGCATATACATAACTCGCTATGTATCAGAGTTCAATAAACAAACTGACTTCACTATGTAATCCATCCATATATACATAACAATGTTATGTATATGAATTGAAATAACAATATATCGCGAACGATTACCCCTAATTTTAGACATAGCCACGATATGTATCAGGATTAAAGTAACAACAATTGATACTTTATTCAAAGTAAACCCAATTCAATAACTTCAAATTCCCAATAATTCACCTATAAAACACCCAAAATCACACCTTTTACTAAAAATCAAAATTTAAGTTACCCGAGAAAATTGAAGGAAAGGTGTCTTTTAAGTCTTGAATGAAGGATTGGTGACATTGACCAATTTAAAGGGTCAAACATAATTAAAAAACTTGATTAGGTTATTGTGGACTTGATTGATATTTTTTAAATTTTTTAATCTTTTTAAAAATACAAATTAACCCACGCCCACAAAACTTTCCTCCCTCTGCAAATCAATCTTTCTCTCTTCTCTCTTTCTTGCGATAGTTTCTCTCTCTAACTTCTCCCAACCAACAACTTTTCAAATTTCTCCCTTCAATCTTGTGCAACTTCAACCTCTTGCAACAAATAGTTTTGAGTTCTTGCCTATTCCTTTTTTATTTTCAACCGTCAGTCGACGTGACAACATTCTCCGGCGACAACAACTTTGAGTTCTTCATTATTTCTTTTCAATTTTCACAAGTAAAAAATTAGGGCTTTTAAGTTATGACGAAAATGAGGAACTTTATTTGTTGGTGTTTGTTATTTTTTTATGTTTTTTGTTATTTTTTTTAATGTTTGTTATTTTTTAGTTGAATTTCTCATCTGGATGTATCGGCTACTGCTGTTTTTTAATAATGGATAAAACGTGTAACGTGAATCCAACAGATGAGTATTTATTGCAACATATATGACTAATCTGTTGCACAGATTAGTAATCCGTTACAACATATATGACTAATATGTTGTGCAGATTAATATTCTGTTGCAATATATATGACTAATTTATTGCACAGATTAGTAATAAGTTGCAACATATATGACTAATCTGTTGCAACATATATGACTAATTTGTTGCAACAAATGAGTAATCTGTTGCAACATATATGACTAATCTGTTGTAATATATATGACTAATTTATTGCAATAAATGAGTAATCTATTGCAACATATATGACTAATTTGTTGCAACAAATAAGTAATCTGTTGCAACATATATGACTAATCTGTTGCAACAGATTACTAATCTATTGGATTCATTTTATAGTGTTGTAATATGAATCCAACATATGGGTCATCAGTTGCAACAGATTATTCATATATTGCAACAGATTACTCACTTGTTGCAATAAATGACTCATATATTGGATTCATATTGCAGGTTCTATCCATTGTAGCAGTAGCAGATACACCAAATAAGAAATTCAATAAAATTATAATTTTACTTACAAAATAAGCTACAAAGTAATGTCCAAGTGATATACGAACAAAATTTGACCTAAATTTTTTAAAAAAATTTTCAACAGGGGCACAACGAATAAGTAAAACATATAAAAAATTTCATGAAATAGGTAAAGAAGACAAAAATAATATACCATACATCAAATTCAAAAGGATCTAGGGGATGAGTTCTCCTAAAAATGTTTAAGTTTCCAAATATTTTAATTGCTTTCTAATAGTTGACCCATCTGTTACAACAAATTTTTTATCTATTTGATAATTTTCAACAGATGAATCATCTGATACAACATGCTAGTCATCAGTTGATTCAAATTAAGCAGTTATTAATAATAACTAAATTGATTTAGCTAAAATTAAAGACGTCTCTACGACAATGGGACAAACATTTGTGTTCTCCTAAAAATATTTGAGTTCCCTAGTATTTTAATTATTTTTCAACAGATTATCTATTTGTTACAACAAATTAGTCATCTATTGCAACAGATATTTATAACAGGTTAGTCATTTGTTTATTCAAATTAAGCAATTATTAATAATAACTAAATTAATTAATTAAAATTGAAGATAAGTTTTTAATATAAGACCTTAGACAAGAGAACAAATGTTTGAGTTCTCCTAACGTAACAAAAAGTTACGTTCTTAACTTTTTTATAGCAGTGGTCCCCCACCCACAATTTCTTTTTCCACAAATGTCCCATCACTTCTACTTTTTCCTCTTTTTACATATGATAAGTATGAATTTTTTTATTAGTTAAATTTATTTAGATTTTACATGCAATTCAAATAATTTATTTTTCTAATAAATTTTTATGTTTTACATAAAATAATTTTAAAAAAAGAAGTATCAATTACCTCATTAACTTAACAATTTTCTTATATTTATTCTATATCAAAAAATAATCACTTCTATCCTTAATTATCCGATTTCTCTTTGAAAAAAATTATACTTTTGAGTTTTCCTCTACTCCAAAATAGTGAAATATTGAAGTATCGTCGATCAAATATGCTACTATATACAAGAATTATATTTTTTTAGGAGTCTTCCTAAAAAATATATTTTCTTATAATAATTTACGAGTGTTCCTAAATTAAATTGTGATTGTTTACTCCACTAATTATAATATGAAACGTATTTGTGCATATGAGTCTCCTCAATAACCTAATTGAAACACTAATCGAAAACTACGATGAATCACTATCCAAAAAAATTAATTTCATATTTTTAACACACCAAAAAAATATTATTCTTGTATATAGTAGTATATTTGATCGACGATAATTCAACATTTCACTATTTTGGAGTATAGAAAAATTCAAAAGTATAATTATTTTTTAGAGAGAAATTAGATAATTAAGGATAGAAGTGATTATTTTTTGATATAGATTAAATATAAGAAAATTGTTAAGTTAATGAGGTAATTGATACTTCTATTTTTAAAATTGTTTATGTAAAACGTAAAAATTTCTAACATAGAGGAAAAAATAAATTATTTGAACTACATGTAAAATATAAATAAATTTCACTAATCAAAAAATTCATAATTATCATATGTAAAAAGAGAAAAAAGTAGAAGTGATGGCACATTTGTGGAAAAAGGAATTGTAGGTGGGGGAACGTAACTTTTTTTTTTATGTTGAATAACTCATTTTTGGTATCTTTTTAATTGATTTGATAATTCACTGCATTTTTTCCTCGGTCATCGTGTAAAACGTAAGAAATTCTTATGTTTTATATTTTTTTTATAAAACGTAAGAATTTCTTACGTTTCACAAAAAGAAAATGTAAAACGTAAGAAATTCTTACGTTTTTTGTAAAAGTCAACTCCGTTAGTTGACCGTTAAGAAAAAAATAGAAAACATAATAAATTATTACGTTTAGCCTATTTTGGCAACTTTTTAAATAGATGACCTATTTTGGTCACTTTTTAAATTATGTGGCTCATTTTCGTTCTAAGTTCACATATATCTTGTCTATTTAATAACTTCCAATAGATGAGTCATATGTTGCAACAATTTAGTCATCTGTTACAACAGATGTCTATATTTGTTGGATAATTTTCAATAGATGAGTTAGCTATTGCAACAGGTTAGTCATCTGTTGCAACAGATGTCTATATATGTTTGGTCATTTTCAACAAATGTCTTTAACTGTTTGGTCTTTTCCAACAGATTACTCATCTATTGCAATTTGTTAATTGAAATCGTAATTGAACTTATCAATTCATCTTTAATTTTACTTAAATCAATGTTGTTATTACTAATAATGTCTTAATTTGAATCATTTCAAATAAAATTGATCAATTAACACTTTACTTAAGACGAATACACTTAGATGATCATGTAATTACTATGAGATTAATTGAAATCATAATTAAATTATCAATTCATATTTAATTTTAGTTAAATCAATTTAGTTATTACTACAATTACTTAATTTAATTATTTCAAATTAAATTGTTCAATTGATCAATCTACTTAAGACGAAACACTTAGTTGATCATGTAATTACTATAAAATTAATTGAAATTATGAGTGAACTTACTAATTCATCTTTAATTTTAGTTAAATCAATATAGTTATTTCTAATTATGTCTTGGTTTGAATCATTTCAAATAAAATTTGTCAATTGATCACTCTGCTCAGGACGAACACACTAGTTGATCGTGTAATTACTATGAGATAAATTGAAATAGTAATTGAACTTATTAATACTTAGTTAAATCAATTTAGTTATTACTAATATAATGTATTAATATGAATTAATAGATGACTAAGATGTTGCAAAAGATGAGTAATCTGTTGAAAATGACCAAACAGATAAAGACATCTATTGCAACTGATTAGTCACCTATTACAACAGATTAATAATCTGTTGGAAATAACAAACAGATAAAGTCATATGTTGCAACAGATTGGTCATCTGTTAGAAATGACCAATAGATAAAGACATTTGTTACAATAGATGACTAATGTATTGCAACATATGTGTATATCTGTTTGATAATTTTCAACAAATGACTCATCTGTTGCAATAGGTTATACACCTAAATGATCATGTAATTATTATGAGATTAATTGAAATTGTAATTATTAAATCAATTTGGCTATTCCTAATAATGACTTAATTTGAATCATTTCAAATAAAATTAGCCAATTGATCACTCTACTCAGAACGAACACACTAAGATGACTGTGTAATTAATATGAGAATAATTGAAATCGTAATGAACTTATCAATTCATCTTGAATTTTAGTTATATCAATGTAGTCATTACTAATAATATCTTAATTTGAATCATTTCAAATAAAATTGGTCAATTAACACTTACTCAAGACGAATACACTTAGATGATCATGTAATTACTATGAGATTAATTGAAATCATAATTAAAATTATCAACTCATCTTTAATTTTAGTTAAATTAATTTAATTATTACTAATAATTGCTTGATTTTTATTATTTCAAATAAAATTGGTCAATTGATCATTCTACTTAAGACGAAACACTTAGTTGATCATGTAATTACTATAAAATTAATTGAAATTGTAAGTCAACTTACTAATTTATCTTTAATTTTAGTTAAATCAATATAGTTATTTTTAATTATGGTTTGGTTTTAATCATTTCAAATAAAATTGGTCAATTGATCACTCTACTCAGGACGAACACACTTAGTTGATAGGGTAATTACCATGAGATTACTTAAAACCGTAATTGTACTAATGAATTCATGTTTAATTCTAGTTAAATAAATTTAGTTATTACTAATATAATGGCTTAATATGAATCAATAGATGACTAACATGTTGCAAAAGATGAGTAATCTGTTGAAAATGACTAAACAGATAAAGACATCTGTTGGAAATGACCAAACAGATAAAGACATCTGTTGGAAATGACCAAACAGATAAAGACATCTGTTGGAAATGACCAAACAAATATAGACATATGTTGCAATAAATTACTCATCTATTGAAAATTATCAAACAAATATATATATCTATTGCAACAGATGACTAAGTTGTTGCAACAGATGACTCATCTGTTGAAATTATCAAACATATAGGATATACATTGAAAAATAATTTAAAATACTAAAGCTCAGATGTTTATAAGAGAACTCAAATGTTTGTCCCCTTGTTTAAGGTCTTGTCTTTAATTTTAGTTAAATCAATTTAGTTATTACTAATAATTGCTTAATTTGAATCATTTTAAATAAAATTTATCAATTGATCATTCTATTAAAAACAAATACATTAATTGAAATTGTAAGTGGACTTATCAATTCATCTTTAATTTAGTCAAAATCAATTTATTTATTACTAATAATGACTTGATTTAAATCATTTGAAATAAAATTGGTCGATTAATCACTCTCCCCGAGACGAATACACATAGTTGATCATGTAATTACTATGAGATTAATTGAAATTGTAAGTGAAATTATCAATTCATCTTTAATTTTAGTTATATCAATTTAGTTATTACGAATAACGACTTAATTTGACTCATTTCAAATAAAATTGGTCAATTGATCACTCTAATCATGACGAATACACTTAGTTGATAATTTAATTACTATGAGATTAATTGAAATTGTAATTTTATCTTTAATTTTAGTTAAATAAATTTATTTATTACTAATAATATCTTAATTTGAATTATTTCAAATAAAATTGGTCGATCACTCTACTCGGGACGAATACACTTAGTTAATCATGTAATTGCGATGAGATTAATTGAAATTGTAAGTGAACTCATTAATTCATGTTTAATTTTAGTTAAATCAACATAGTTATTACTAATAATGGCTTAATTTGAATCATTTAAAATAAAATTGGTCAATTAATTATTTTACTAAGGATGAAACACTTAATTGATCATTTAATTACTGAGATTGATTGAATCGTAATTGAACTTACTAATTCATCTTTAATTTTAGTTAAATCAATATAGTTATTTCTAATAATGATTTAATTTGAATTATTTCACATAAAATTTGTCAATTAATCATTCTACTCAGTACAAAATACTTAATTAATCATGTAATTACTATAAAATTAATTGAAATCGTAATTGAACTTACTAATTCATCTTTAATTTTAGTTAAATCAATATAGTTATTTCTAATGATAACTTAGTTTGAATCATTTCAAATAAAATTGATCAATTGATCACTCTACTCAGGACGAATATATTTAGTTGATCGCGTAATTACCATGAGATTAATTGAAACTGTACTTGAACTTATTAATTCATATTTTATTTTAGTAATCTATTTAGTTATTACTAATAATGACTTAATGTAAATCAATAGATGACTAACATGTTACAACAGATGTGTAATCTGTTGGAAATGACCAAACAAATAAAAACATCTGTTGAAAATGACCAAACAGATATAGACATCTGTTACAACAAATGACTCATTTGTTGCAACAAATAATTCATCTATTGAAAATTATCAAACAAATATAGACATCTGTTGCAACAAATGACTAAGTTGTTGCAATATATGACTCATCTGTTGGAAATTACTAAATAGGCAAAATATGTGTTGAAAAGCGTTTTAAAATACTAAAGCTCAAATATTTTTTAGGAGAACTCAAACGTTTTCCCCCTTATCTAAGGTCTTGTCTTCAATTTTAGTTAAATTCATTTTATTATTATTAATAATTGCTTAATTTGAATCAACAAATGACTAACCTATTATAAGCATTTATTGCAACAGATGACTAACTTATTACAACAAATAGGTGATCTGTTGGAAAATAATTAAAATACTAGGGAACTCAAACATTTTTAGGAGAACTCAAATGTTTATCCCATTATCTTAAAGACTTGTCTTTAATTTTAGCTAAATCAATTTAGTTATTACTAATAATTGCTTAATTTGAATCAACAGATGATTAACATGTTGCAACAAATGATTTATATGTTGGAAATTATCAAACAGATAGAAAATCTGTTATAATAGATGGGTTATCCATTAGAAAGCAATAAAAATACTAGGGAACTTAAATGTTTTTAGGAGAACTCAAACGTTTGTCCCCTCGATCCTTTTGCATTTGATGATACACTATATTTTTCTTCTTTACCTATTTCTTGAAATTTTTCATGTGTTTCACTTATTCGTTGTGCCCTTTTTGAAAATTTTAGAATTTGTTTAGGTCAAATTTTGTTCATATATCACTTGGACATTACTTCATAAGTGATTTTGTAAGTATAATTATGATTTTTGTTGAATTTTTTTATTTGGTATATTTGCTACTGGTACAATGGATAGAACCTGCAACATGAATTCAATATATGAGTCATTTATTGCAATAAGTGAGTGATCTGTTGCAACATATGACTAATCTGTTGCAACAGATGACCCATATGTTGGATTCATGTTACAACACTATAATACAAATCCAACAGATGAGTAATCTGTTGCAATAGATTAGTCATATATGTTGCAACAGATTACTCATATGTTGCAACAGATTAGTCAATATGTTGCAACAAATTAGTCAATATGTTGCAACATATTACTCATCTGTGTAACAGATTACTCATCTGTTGGATTCACGTTATATGTTTTATTTACTGTTGAAAAAGCAGCAACAGCAGATACATCCAGATGAGAAATTCAACTAAAAATTATAATTTTACTTACTAAAATCACCTATAAGTAATTCCCAAGTGATATACGAATAAAATTTGACCTAAAAAAATTGATCAAGTAGCAATAGTAGCGGTAACAACAATGTTCAACAATAAGAAGATGATGATGATGATGAACAAGAAGAGATGATAATAAAGAACAAGATGATGATAATGAAGAAGAAGATGATGAATAAAGCAACAACAACAATGAACAACAAAAATCACGAAAAGAGAGAAAAACTCTAATAAATGATAAGAGAGAGAAACACACCTTTTTTTCCCTCCATTTCTAGTTATATTAGGTTTTACATTGGATCAAAGTGTAAATTAAAAAACTTGTGGGTTATTTTCAAACTTTTTTTACTTTCTTAATCCTTAATAAAGAATTGTCTCCTCCACTCAATTATTAAGACTTGTGTCACCCACACTTCATTTTAAAACTCTTTTATCACCTAGAGTCCAAAGCCCCAAGTTACCCACTTCAACTTCAAATTTATTCTGTACAAAACTAAATTTTCAAAAAAAAAAAAAAAATGATTTAGGTTACTGGTTATAAGAAATTATACTTCATAATCACACCCAACTAAATTAACTTACCTTATTGAGTTTCTTGAAACTGAATCAAAAATCAAAATTCAAGATTCAGAAAAAACAAATACTTTTTCCCACTCTTATTTGAATTCATATAGCTTCTTCTTCCATTGCTTTATAACATATTGTTCCACATTTGGGATTTTCCCTTTTTGCAAAAATTCACCCTTTTTTTGAAACAAATTTTTTTGATTGATAAATAATACCTTCGTCCTTCCTTTCTCTCTAAATCGGATTCTTATTTTCGTTTTTCTGTGTGGTTAATTCTTTTTTTTTGGTGTAAATTCAAAATTTGAAAACTTTTTGATTGAGGATACTTGATTTTAAGCATCCTTTGAGGAGCATTGAGCATAAGAAAATGGTAAGTGATATATGTATATGAAGTTTGGAAAGAAAAAGTGCCAAAAAGAGATTTTTGTAATTACTTTTGATAGTTGAAATTTTATGTAATAATAAAAATCAGATAATTTTTTCTTTAAATATTAGGGGTTTCAATTTGGAATTCTAACACATTTCATTTGATTTACTTGGCTCAAGATTTATCATGTGTACTTGATCAGTGAGTTTTAACACATTCATACAAAGATTTGAGCCAAAGTTACTAGTTCCAACGAACTATAACTAAAGCAGTGCATCCACCTCTACCTGACCGGGCACTTTTGCTCCTATTTTATGCTGGTCTTTAATTTTACGTCCCTTATAACAAACAATATTTTCGTCGGGTATAAGTTTATATTTTTGTATAATACTATCCATAAGTTATGTCTGGACATAACTGTAGTTTTTAAAGAACTTATATCCTACTAAGTATAAATTCAATTGTCACTGACAAAAATTAATAATCAGCCCGTTTGAAAGGTAAAACGTGCAATTTTATGAGGATAGTGAGCCTTCCACCCACCAAGCGATCCCTGAACGTCCATACATATTCTGTTCTAACTTAAAGTAAACGATGAGACTCCACTTGGTCTTGTACCATCAAACAACATGGAAAATGGAACATGTCCTATGCCAAATCTTGATCTTGCAAACTTTTATGTTGGTAGTTACTTGTGATTTGTTGCCGCTAAAGAAGGAAAAATCACATTGTTCATTGTTCATTATTAACCCAAAATATCAGAAGTTACATTCTTCTGCAAGTCTCTAGCAGCTTCAAACCAATAGAATTAGCTTTAAAAGATTGGACACATTGTTCTTCTCCCACTTTCCAAAAATATTATTAATATTTGAAAGCAGAGAAACTGGTTCTTTGTTTCCAAAAGTAGAAGGATAAGATGCTTAATGTTGTATCTACGTCCACTTTCTTGTTGAGGGGAAAACCACTAACGAAATGCTCACAATTTTTTCATTAGTAAATTATATTGCCTTGTTGAGGGGAAAACCATAGTGGTTGTGGTTTCCAGTCTTCAAAAAGTCAAAATCAACATCACTGTGAGAAAATGAAAAGGCATAATACATAAATAAACACTTAAACTTGGTCTCAGAACAATTAAGCATTTCAACTTTGAGTATGAACATTTAGAACACCTCAGTTTGTCTTCATTGTGCTAGTTGAACACTTCAACTTGCAAAAGATCAGCTAGAAGCCTCCAAAATTTATGTGTTATGTCAGCATTGGGTGTCCATGAGACATAGTAGTGACGAATTGGAGTGTTTAGTTGCAGGTGAGACTAAGTTGAAGTGTCTAGATGTTCACTCTCAAAGTTGAAGTGTCTAGATTTGCACTCTCAAAGTTGAAGTGATTACTTGTTAGCTGAGACCAAGTTTGAACGTCTATTTATTTATTATGCCAGATGAAAAACATGGGAAACTTGCGTATAATTTCTGAGGTCATAAGCTTATGTTGCATAAAATATTAACAAAGAAACTGATTTGAGCAATCGCCAACACGGACGATTCAATTAAAAAGTAGTTGAAAGTGGCTTCAAGAACATTATAAACATGGAGATATTTGCCTTGGAAAAAACAATGATGTGATGTTGAGAATCAATCTCATATTCACTCTGCTTCCTTATGTATTACTATATATGCTGGAGCTTATGTGTCTATGCACCAAATGTGGCTTCCCAAATAAGAAAGACTGTAGGGTGGGCTCACTCACATACTGGATAGGTGACTCAGAATTATAGTCCTAGTTTCACTCCCTTAGGAAAATCAGAAAGGACGGTGAGTTGTTAAAAATGAATTTCTTTCAGAAATGGAAGGCAATTGCTGTAATGATTTTTGTTGAATTTGCTCTGGCTGTTGTAAATGCTCTATGCAAAAAGGTTCTCAATGAAGGAGTGAATCAATTGGTGATCACTACATACAGGTTATCAATCGCTGTGATTGTCTTAACCCCCATCGCATGTTTCCTAGAAAGGTATGTCTTTTTACACATTATGTACCTTCAAAATCAGCTATCACAATAGATCTTAATTCCCTTGCCTTCTGCAGGAATTTTATATCACATTTGACAGGTCGCGTTGTCTGTTCTCTGTTTTTCAGTGCAGTTTTGGGGTGAGATTTCTCCTCATTCTGTATGCTAAAATATCATCACCACATTTGTTACAGTAAACATTACAGTATGCTTTAGTCAATGACGACACACTCTGAGAAAGATCGATGTTTTCAGGGGTACGTTCACTCAAAATTTCTTCCTGTTTGGACTAAAGTACACCTCATCAACATTTAGTTGCGCATTCATCAATATGGTTCCCATCAACACATTCATCATGGCATTATTACTTGGGTAAGCACACTGTTAATCCAACTCTTATGCACGATTGATTCTTCTGACTCATACATGATTTTTGCACCCTTGCATCTTGTATAGCAAATTCGAGTTGATTTCTCATATGGTCTATCAATATGCATATGCATAGCAAATTATTGTGTAATGATCATATCCATATGCATGAATGATCAACTTCTGAAATTCTTGCAGGCAAGAGAACCTAAACATGAAATGCAAAAGTGGGAGAGCGAAGGCATTAGGAACCTTATGTTGTCTTGGTGGAGCCTTAGTACTAACTCTATACAAAGGAATGCCATTGATAAATCAGTCAGCACCAGAAGTTGAAGTGAACCACAATATAAAGAGTTGGATTTTTGGTTCAACGTTTCTATTCGCTGGGAGCGTCGCTTGGTCTTCGTGGTTCCTCATACAAGCTAGGATTGGGAAGGAATATCCTTACCATTATTCAAGCACAGCAATAATGTCATTGCTTGGAGCCATTCAATCTGCAATCTTGAGCTTGATTATTGACAGAAACACATCCACATGGTTTCTCAAAGGAACTTTAGAGATCTCAACTGTCATATATGCTGTGAGTAATCTCCTAGCTTCTTGTTTATTGTTACTATGTCTTATTATATGATCAAACCTCTCTATAACAACATCGTTTTTTCTGAGAATTTTTTTACTACTATAGCGCAATGCTGTTATAGAGAACTGATAATATAACATGGCATGGAAGATCTTCCACGAAAAACGTGACTATTATAGTGAAATGTTGTTATAATAATTAATACTCCCCCTGTTTAAAAAAGAATGACCTACTTTGACTTGACATAAAATTTAAGAAAATAAAGAAGACTTTTGAATTGGCTTTAAACCAAGGTTGTGTTAAATATACCAAAATTCCCTTTAATCTTGTGGTCCTAAACATGTCATGTGAAAAGTTGAAATTAAAATATTATTAAAAAAAAAAGGGTCATTCTTTTTTAAACGGACTAAAAAGGAAAGTAGGTCATTCTTTTTTTAAATGGGGGAGTAATTATTATAGAGAGGTCTAGATATAGTTGCTTAGACCATAGTTTTATTCAAGAGTATACAATTTGAATAGTCTGAATAAAAATATTTGTGTATGTACAGGGAGTGGTGGGATCAGGTTTATGCTATGTGGTCATGTCATGGTGTGTAAAGCAAAAGGGTGCAGTATTCACCTCTGCATTTTGTCCTCTCATTCAGATTTTTGCTGCTGTGATTGATATCTCCATACTTCATGAACAAATTCACCTTGGAAGGTAGGAAACTTCTTATCTTCAGGTTTTTTTACCAAAAAATGAACAAGAATCAAGATAAAGGAAAAACAATAAAGAATAAAAGAAAGGACAAGCTCACTGATTTCAGAAAAAAGTATAAATACCATTTGTTTCACTTTACATGACATTATTTTCTTAGTAGTCTCAAAATGTATGACACATTTCTATATTTGAAAATACTAACTTTGTTGTTCTACAGAACATAAGAAGAAAACGTTTGGGGATAAAAACATATTCTGCTTGTTTATCCATTCACATCTGAGAATATAAATAGACAAAAGAATTCTATTCTATTTCTAACTAGGAAACTAATAATAAAATCATATTCTACCTTCAACTAGGATACTAAATCCTATTTTATATCAACTTAAATAACTGAATTTCAAAAATAAAATAATTAAACTAAAAAGAAAATAACAGCAAATAACTCAATACTTCAACACTCCTCCTTGAGATGTTTGCTGGTAACTTCAAGTTGTTCACAAAGAGTTTCTTTGGGAAGAGCTTTGGTAAATATATCAGCGAGCTTGAATCCCTTGTTGTTCTCAGCAATTTCATTGAACCTCTCAAAACATTTTTTCAAAAGGTTCTTCCTAATCACCTTGAGAATCTTGTTCTATTGTAGCATCTCACGAGAGATGTTGAGAGACAAATAATCAGAGTCCACAACACCCTTCACAAATCCAATGTACTCTGGCATAAGATCCTCACAATTATCCATAATAAATATCTTCCAAGCTCCTATTTTCTCCTTGCAGTATTTGCATTTGTATCGTTCCCCAACAATAGGACACATCCCACAATGATCACAACCTACTCCAATATGAACTTGAGGTCCTCCTCCCATTAACCATGCGGAAAGATCAAATCTAGGTAGTGATTTGCAGCCAACAGCTTCGTCCTGATTTTGTGCTGATGGGATATGAGGAGCAGCTCTGTACGCTGATGCCTTTTCCCGTGATGCATACAACTCAGGAAACTGCTCTTCCAGGTAGTGTGCAAGAATCAAACAAATATTGGGGTATCTATTTGGATGCTCCAGTTGTCAAACTGGACATCTACATAGCTTGTCTCTAGGATTGATCACACAATTTTCACAATAAAAATGGCCACAATTAAGAACTTCGGGTTGGAATAACAATTGCTTGCAGATACCATAAAGCAAATATCTCATAAGTACTTTCTTTTCACTTGCACTGGTATTTTCATCTGCGAAGTTAAGATCTTTTGACGTTGCATCCTTACTGTGTTCAGAACTCGATGTTGCAGGATCTAAAGAAACATCTCTTGAGGAATGCTCTCTTTTCTCTGTTGAACCACATTTCTGCGAAGGACCAGAATATGGTGAAACATTGTCTGGAACACTATTATTCTTGCAATAGGATTCTGATAAATAGTCATCAACTTTATCATAATTTGACATATCATCGTAATCATCCATCCCATCATCTCTGTCCTTCTGATCTTTATGAAATATGAGGTCTGAATTGGAATTATTGTCATTGCCAGAGTCTGGAGATCCGAATGTGGTCCCAGCTACAGTATGTGGATTATCCTTAGTTATAGCCTCCTTATTGTCTTGAAGATTTTGAGGACTTTCTTGAGAAGTGATTTGTTCGATTTCAACATCCATTGTAGTGCAACAATTTTCAATTTTTCCAAAATAAAAAATAAAATCGTCATCGTTGTGCTTGGTGGTCACAATAACCTGCTCACAATGACTTCTTCGACAAAATTGCTCTGAATTTGAGTTCCAATCCAAAGGAAAACTTATTTTTATCATTTCAACTGTAATCACTTCTTGGCCACTAGAATCAGAAACAACATATTTTTTTTATCTTTGAACAGTAAGATATAATCTTGTTCTAGCATTTGACCAATACTCAATAGATTTTGGTCAAGAATTGGTCAAGATCAGGTACCGACAAAATATCTCGAATAAATTTAGTACTTTTGGGATCTTTAATTGCCACAGTTTCTTTACCAACAATCTCCAACGTGGGTTTATCGGCTAACTTGACACTACCTTTGGCAGATTCCAATTTCATAAAAATTCTTGTTTGCTGGTCATGTGTAGAGTCCAACCACTGTCCAAAAACCATGTGTTTTCGTCATTCAATCTTGTTGCTTCCATCGCCAAAAACACAAACTCCTTCTATTCTTCAACTTCTGAAACGTTGGCTTTTTGAGTTTGTTGGTTGTTCTTTTTCTTCACTCTGCAAAACCTTTCAATATGACCAAGCTTACTGCAATATCAATACTGGAGATATGGTTTCTTCCCCTTAAACCAATAATCATCCTCTTTATGATTGGTTTTTCTGCAATACTTGCATAGAGGAAAGTTTTTTCTCTTCTTGACTCCATTGCGAGAATCGCATTGATTATTTCTATTAGAATTAGTAGAAGTTTCTGGGATTTTACTTTCCTTTTGCATTTGCATCTTCCCTTTGAACTTGGCTTGAAGAGCAGTTTTAGTAGCTTTTTCTAGCCTCAAGGATCTTCTTTGCTCTTGAGCTTGAAGAGCATGTACAAGTTCTGAAGGTGACAGTTTTGTGAGATCCTTCGAATCTTCGAGTGAGGAGATCGTTGCTTCAAATCTTTCCGGCAAACTCACAAGAACCTTTTCCATGATTCTTGAATCTGTAAGCTCTTCTCCCATAAGTCTGATTTGGTTTACAACCTTCATCAACTTGTTCGAGAATTCTTCAATAGTTTCTGAATCCTTCATTTCAAGAATTTCAAACTCTCTTCTCAAATTTATCACTTTTATTTCCCTAATCTTGTCACTTTCGTGAAATTCTTTTTTTCACTTGTCCCAATCCTCCTTTGCAGTCTCACTCGCCATAACTCTAGCGAAAATTACTTCCGAAAGTGCTGATTGTATGCAAGAGAGAGCTTTAATGTTTTTTGCAACCTCTTCTCTGTGATTCTTAATTTGCACCATAGTTGGATTATCTGGCAAAGGATTTACCTCTCCTCCGACCTCTACCACTTGCCATAGATCATATGCTCGCAAGTATGTTCTCATCTTGATAGCCTAAATTGGATAATTCTCACCAGAAAAAAAATAGGGGTGAAGGAATTGAAAAATTGTTGTAAGCCATAACAATATTGACTTTTACGCAGGATTATTTTTGGGGTCTTCTCTCTCACAGATCCCTCAAGAAATTGGCTCTTGATACCAATTGTTGTTCTACAGAATACAGAGAAGAAGAAAACGTTTGAGGATAAAATAAAGTATTCTGCTTGTTTATTCATTCACATCTGAGAAGATAAATAGAAAAAAGAACCTATTCTATTTCTAACTAGAAAACTAATAAAATCCTATTCTATGTTCAACTAGGATACTAATAAATCTTATTCTATATCAACTTAAATAACTGAATTTCAAAAATAAAATTACTAAACTAAAAAGAAAATAACAGCAAATAACTTAATACTCCAACAAACTTTAATTTTTTATTTTACCCTTTAAAAGAAGTTTATATGTGCCGAGTCAAATTAAAGGGCAATCCAATGCACAAAGCATCCAACCTTCACGCAAGGTTTGGGGAAGGGCCGAGCTAGGATTTTCACTAAGGGTTTAAAATATAAAAAATTAAACATATGAAGAAGTTGAAGGGAGTTCAATATTTATTATATATACATACATATATATATATATATATATATATATATATATATATATATATGAAAATATAATTTTAACCATGTATCATAGTGTAATATTCTGCCGAAGGGGAATCGTTCGGCCCTACCTGGCTCTAGCCACACCACAAGGAGTGTGATTTAGACAGCCCCGAATGCAAGCATTAATGGTTGCTTCGCAACTCGAACCCATGATCCATAGATCACAAAGACAACTTACATGATGGACAAAGGATTTCTCTTGTCTGTCAAATGATGGTCAAAATGTTCAGATTAAAAGATGTCAACTTGCATGATTTTACCAGCTTGCCGATCATAGTTGGAGATTAATACTACTACTAAAATTATCTTTTTTGTTTTTGTTTTAACAGCATTTTGGGGTCCATTTTGGTTATTATTGGCTTGTATATTCTTCTATGGGGTAAAAGCAAAGACACAGAGAACTTGACGAATCCTCCAACAGAAAAGAATGGGGAGGCTATACTACCTGTTACTTCCAGTTCATCTCATACTTAAGGAGGAGACCACATGTATTAAAATAGAATTCCTCCCAGAAGCACTAAGTAATGCAATTTCCAGTATCTAACTACATCAACAAATCAATGTCACAATGCCAAAAGTGTATATCCAATTATGATGTTGTTTAAAACTCTGGTGTACAATGTGTTATCTTTACGTTGATGGCAGTCATCATCTTTCTGTAGGATTTTGTTCAAATATACAACACTTTGCGCGAAGATTTGGACCAGTAACTCAAATTTTTCGAAGAAGCTTTCAGCTAATACTTTCAAGTTTCAATAAACTTAAAATCGTTTTCTTCACACTTTTAAATCATTTATATTTGTATAAGCCAATACACATAGTAACATGACTCAGTATTAAGGATCCACATAAGCACGAAGAATCACCTACATATGGCTAGATCTTTACCTCTTAACTCTTTATACAATCAAACTTCTCTATAACAACGTTGTTTGTCTGGATATTGTTATGTTGCTACAGCGAAATTCTGATATATATAACATATCATATAACATGAGGAAATGGTTCCTAAAAAAAAAACCTGGCCGTTATAGTGAAATATTATTATAAAGGATGACTGCTATAGAAATGTACTGTAATCAGCATGTCATGTCCTTCTAATGGTCCAAGAGTTATGTTCTGTTTATTAACAAGTTCAACTTTGTAACCTTTCCATCATCTACAATAATGTCTAACATATAATTATCATTTAGAAAGGAAACTTTAATCATACCATATATTACAGAGTCTTATTCACAGCATTGATAAATACATAGTTACATATATGGTGCTGATGTGAAGTACCTTGTGAAACTAATATCAAAACTGCAATATAGGCCTAAATCCTGAACCAGAGGAGTTAAACATGGCACAACATTTAAGCTGAGCATAATTGTGACTAATCAGTAGAACCCCACTGCTAAATAGACTTCTACTCCTTTCTATCAAAGGATAATAATTGCCCAGAATCCTTGAACAACTCAATTATGGAACTTCCCTTCACCAAATAATTATTTCTTTAAACTGTCTATTAATCACCAAGCAATGAATGTTGAGAATACAGTTAAATAATAAAAATGTGCTTTTTAACTGCTTTAACTTTTAGATGAGGTGGTCACACACTTCAACATGGTATCTGAGCAGTCCTGAGATCGAATTTCACTGCCACCATTATAAAAAACAATGCCAATGTGCTTGGACCATGAAAAAGAATTGGCCCGCATGTGAGGGGACAAGTTGAAAATATAGTTAAATAACAAAACCACAGCTAAGCTACAAAACAGCTTGTTGTCAAAGACTCTCTCAGAAATACAAACTTCATAAACATTCCCTAACGAATATGCTAGAATATATATGCTAATGCTAACTAGAATATTGCATCACAATCAGATCACATTTACTCAGCATATGCAAGACTAAAATAGAAGTCTTTGCAAGAATCTTTCAACTTCTCTAGCTGAAAAAAAATTGGAATCAACGAGAAGGTGACTTTCTGAGATAATATGTACTAGTTGAGTGACTATTGGAAAAATCAATCCAAGATTTGCTATAGTATCCCTATTCCTTTCAACTTTTTCAAATATCCTGATGTTCCTCTCAATCTAGATTGCATGTACAAATACAATATAAACTTAAGGAAAAAGGGCCAAATATACCCTGAACTATTCAAAATTTGTCGATTTTTCGTTGTTTTGGAGCAACGTTAGTAAGAATGTTCTTTTGGAACTATTTTGCTAGTTGAAGGTGATTTTTGAGCAAAAAACATAGCGATAGGGGCATTTTTTAGAAAGGCATTTTTGCGTCAAAAATATAATGGAGGATAAAACTTATCAATTTCAAATAGTGGAGAGGTATATTTGACCCTTTTCGTAAACTTAATTTAATATGTGAGTGATACAAGTTCTCTCTTTAGTACTCTGAATTATTATTGGCTAGTGTTGCATAGGATGCCACTGCAGCCATAATTTTTTCACTGAATAAGTGAGCTATATTTTTGTCAAATTATGACACATCACATCACACAGCTTGAATCCACATTATTCCCATGAATTGTATTGATCAGAATTCCATGAATGAATATCCAAAGTTTGAATTTTGATTTTGACCTTGACTCATTTTTTTGATATCAAATGTCTCCATGGCATTTTTTGAGTGAACTCATAGCAGCTGTCAGTCAGGCCTCATTTGTTTTTATTATGATTGTCTGAATCTAAATGCACATATGAATGATTAAGATACTATCTTCAGATCTGAAAACTGGATGAGTAAGACTGTTTGTTTTTCAACATCTAAATGTGCAAAATTTATTTATTGTATATATATTAAAAAATATAAATTAAATAAAAAATTAATTATAAAGAAAATATTTGAATTAATACAACAAATTTATTAATTGATTGAAAAAATATTTATGTTTCCTAGTGATTGTGGAGATGATTTGTATTGGTGGTAGTGGTAGTAATGATTGATGTTAGTGACTAGTAATATTGGTGGTGATAGTTGTGACTGCAGAGATGGTTGGTATTGTAGTGACTATTATGACGGTGACGATTAGTAACGGTGGTGGTGATGTGATGTGAAGTTGGTTGATGGCAGTTTTTTGAGGTATTGATTGCGATGGTTGAAAAATGAGTGTATGATATTTGACGATGTATTGGTGGTAGTTGGATATGCTATTATCTATGATCGTGTAGATGGTTGTTAGTAAAGATAGATTGTAGTGATGATAGTGGTTGAAGTGACGATACCAGTGACAATAATGGTGGTGGTGGCTGAAGAATGTGTGGAGGTTGATGATGTATTAGTGGTTGTTAGTGGTGGTGCTAGTTGTGATAGATGAGTTGGCCGATAGTAGGAATTGGTTAGTAATGGTTGATGATGGTGGTGACGTTGGAATTGATGTTAGCGTTAGGGTGGTGATAGTAGTGGATCTAATTAAAATAATAGAGGTGGTAGGTTTTGTAGCGGTTGACACTAGTGGTTGGTAGCAATATTGATTATCAATGGTTGTTGTGATGATGGAAGTGGTTGGTGTTGAGTTCGAAATCGAGAGGGCGTCATGCGGAAGCTTAAAGTTTGCAAATCATTGAACGATAACTCAGACAACAAAGAAAAACATACTAAAAAGAAACATATTATTGATATAGTTTGACCAATTGGCCTACATATTAAAAACTAAATTAAAGAAAATATAAAAACTGTTGGGAGAAAAATCTCCCCTTAAACAAGACTCTTAAATGACTAAATTATGGATGCTATTGTGTTATGACATGAGAAGAAGGTCTTCTATTTATAGTTGTTCAAAACCTTTTCTCCAAGAAAGAGGTTTGACAAATATGAAAAAGTTTTGTATTTTCCTTTAAAGAAAAATAAAAGTAATTATGATACTACTTTTATTTTCCTTAAATAGAAAACTAAAACTCAATTTTGGTAAGAAATTAAATCAGGGCAAAAATCCTAACAGTTAGTGGTGGGTGGTGGTTAACAATGGTGGTGGTGATAGAGGAGGTAGTCTTAGTGACTGGTGATTGTGGATAGAGTCGTGATGAATATTATTCAACACAAGAATACCTCTTAATGATATTAAGACTTGGTTCTAGATTTGGATGATTATGACCTATTAAGAGCTAAAATCTTAATAAAATGTAAATGCACTTAATGATCTGAAGTCCGAATTATTCAGATTCATACCTCTATTAAGTGCAAACAAATAGGCCCTCAGTAAATATGCCTAATCATGCTTTAATTTTGACTTCCTTGGTTGTTTGATCAAATCCATTGCTTAAACAATCTTCCTCACCATCCAACTAGCTTTCTTAGGTATGGGAACACCATCTATTGGCTTTCTTTTGATATAATAAGCATGAATCCACCTAATCCAAAGTTTATCCCGTTTATAAGCCAAACCCCATTGTTCCATTATTTTATGTTTATATATCAAATGAAAATCCCATACACTTGTTAGTAAGCACATCTTATTCTATGATACTAGAGCTCTCTTAGTAGCGTGAATACTGCCGAATCAAATGTAGCTTCTGCATAAACCGTAATAACCTTAGCTGGAAGAACAAGATTTGAGACCAATTAGTTTGGATGCCAAACAAAATTGTTTTTGCCATGCGGAATACATCAACAACATTAATATATCCAGTATAATTCCATAAATAAGGACTCAACTCTTCCTGTATAAGATAGCTTCTTAACATTACATAATGATATTCTACTTTTATCACTATCTTCTCTATAAGAGGTTATCACTGTTACTGATTAATTTGGTTAGCTTCTTAGATGCTAAAGGCACCCCTAGATATCAAAAAGGAAGTTCACCCTAAGAGTATCCCACTCGTAGTATTTTTGATCCTTGAGTAGCCCTTTACTTTTGTCATGTCTTGAGCCGAAGCCCTAGATATGGCATGCATCCGATACTATTGCTAGTACGAGAGAACACTTTGGCATATCACATGACCATACAACTAACATAATGAATAGTGAGGAAACAGAATAGAATAAGAGTTCTTAAAGGATAAAGTCTTTCATCAATGTTCATTAATATCACAAAACGTCTGAAGATACAATAATCATGACAAATAATACTAAAAATTACAAGATCTATCTAGCAACTAAATCAGTCTATGAAGCCTCTAATAAGTACCAATAAAAAGAAAGAAAATATAATGAAGTCATGATATCCCGTCCAACCTCCTGATTGGAAAGAGGCTCACCAATAGCAGAAGACGGAGATCCTAATGAGGTGGTTGACTGTGGATATGAGAGTCAGAACCTACAGTATGAAATAATGTAGCGCCAAAGGCGGTCAATACGTGGAATGTATTGGTATGCAAAATCATTTCAGGAGAGTAGTACATCAAGAGATTAGAAATGACAATAAAATTCAAATGTAAAAGAAGACAACTGGAAAAGAACAAGAATATAAGTTAAATTTATGATTAACTAAGTAAGCTAGATTTAATTCCTTTGATTATTTGTGGGAGAAAGTAGTGAACCGTCATAAACCACCATGTGAGCACATGGATTCTGATCTCGGCCCGATCAGCTAAGCTATCCAATACATTGCCGGGTATAGGATGTGACATGACATAATTTGCTAGCAAGTATCCATGGTTAGTCCCTTTTCGGGACACATAAAAAAAGAGTCATCCGACTTGCGAATAATCTCTATCCTATGTCAGTAAACATATTTTCGGGCATTTTTTATTTAAACCTATGGCTTTACGGTCATCTAAGTAACTCCCTTATGCTCATGACGTTATCTTATTAATCAGATTAGTTCTTGACAAAAATGTTAGTCTTTTTATGCTCATGTTCATAGTTTAGCCTTTTTAGGCTCATGCTCATTGTTTAGCCTCTTTAGGCTCATAATTATGTATAACCACTTTAGGCTCATATTGAGAGTTAACCGTAATAGGTTCATATTCATGAGTTAACACTATCAATATTGGAGAGTCATGATAGGTAATTTCATGGTTCAATGTGATATAATTCATTTACATGATTGAAACCATTCTTGTAAAAATATTCATATTAATATTATTAAGTATCTATTAACTAGGTCAATGGGAAAATTCCTGAGAAGTTGGTATTATTATACTAGGACTTGCAATTATAGTTCATAGTGCAAAGAGTTTTAGAAATGTTGCAAGAAGGTGACTTTCTTATGGATTATGGAATTGGAATCAGACTTTAAGAGTTTCGTAAAATTTTATCTTGTTACTTAAATAGAAACATTCGCATGATGGCATGACTGAGATTTTGACATGGAGGATTGGCTAGATATTGTATTACAAATCATCTACAACTAGAAATTTCGCAAAATAGATTAACATAAGATCCTAGTAGAAGATAAAGTCGTCCTTCCTACTTGTTAAACTTACGGGATTTCAGCATGCCAACATATACTCAAATGGGATCGGACATTAATTTAAGAGATAAAAGGGATGTTCTTTATGTTAATTAATCCTAACGTCTTTCAAAAAGTTTAGAAATATAAAATACTTGTTGAAGATTATTGAGACCACGATATTGTTGACTGGACAAGATTCAGGTTCTAGATTTAGGCAAAACCAGTCCATACGTTATGAATACATAAGCACTTGTCAAGACGCCAAAAGGAAATAGAACTTGACAGGTTGATTTGTTTTTAATCTAACTTCTAAATACAAACACCTAGACACCATCTGTTTGGAAAGGAGATTGCAAAACAGATTTGGAGAATAAGAAAACCTAATGAAACGTGGGCAAAAGATGGTTCTACATACCTCAAAATATTTGAAGAACTTGAGATCTGAAGAAGGGATTAGACTTTTTTTCTTAAATGAATTTCATCAAATTCTTGAGATTTGAGTTTTAGTGGAGGAATACAGATGTTTATTTATGGATATCGTATGAAAAACTGATCGGGGAAAGTGAGGCTTTATCCTTTGAAACTTGAAGAAGGCAGGGAGGTTTGTATTGTAACATATAACTGATGGATAGTAAGTCTAGGAGTTTTAACGTATAAAATTAATGGAGAAGTAGGTTTTAATAACTTGGGGTTAATTTAAAAAGGAAAGGACGAAATTACCCCTCCAAGAATATGAAAAGAAAAGCAAAAAAAGAAAATATTTGTCTGGTATAAGGCTATTCTGACTGTTCTTAGTAAAACACACGTAACTTTTTACTCGAGTCTCGAATTAATGAGTTATTGGTAGCGATGGAAAGAAGACTCAAAAATCTTTAATTTGATTGGAATGGGTCATGTAACTCTAAATATTTTAAGATAAATGCTTGTTTAAATTTGATCCTTGTGTGAACCTATACGAAAACTTAATCATTAAACGACGTTTCACTCAAATTTGTTTTAGAGATTTCTTATTCCCTTAATTCATACCCAATACCCCTACGGCACTTAATACTTGAACTTTGCACCTAGATACAATAAAATTTCTAGATTCTGGTCAAATACATATGAAGAGAGGTCCAATTGATTTTATTTTTAGTTCGAACGTTTAGGGTTTTACAATATCTCCCCCTTGGATTCATTCATCCTCGAAAGATGGTCATGGATGAGTACCTTACATTAGAATACTGGAATAGTATAGTCTTTCTTGAACTATTTCTTAATGAAATGAATTTTCCTAACATGTGGAGCTTCGTAACAAGTCATAGAAGAAACATAGAGGCACAAGTCATGGGATGCATTAGACTTAACATAGACATGTCATAGGACATGTGTTTCATGGGAAATGAACATAACAACGTAAGATATGAATTTAGATATAAGCTATAGGGGTATCTTGTTATCTAAATAGGGCTTATAGAGCATGAATGGTATGACGAAGACTAGGACTTAAGTCCCATTTGGTCTAAAGTTACATAACATGAAATATAGGTGCATTAGACATAGGAATACGGGTATTTTCACCTCTAATACTGGTAGCATTAGATCGTACCAATACCTTTTGAACCTACCTTTCTCCTTGAATATTACACTTCATTATTTCCAAAGTAGAATTCTCACATGGGCACATACAAGTACTAGTCTAATTCTGAAAAACTTTTACCATGTTCAAGCCTACTCAGAGGTATTAGGTGCCACACCTAAAATACTCATTCACGTCTAAATTTCAAGATCCCATATTCTATTTCCCTTTAGGAACCTTTATCTTTATTGTTGACTTGATTTTAGTTTAGTTCTAAAGCTCAACAAGGTCTTTCCTGAATCTATAGTTATACCCTGGGACACTACTTTTTCTCATCATGAAAACATCGATCCTCAAACTCTAATTAAGCAGTCATAAATTTCACAGTGTATTTTAGCCATATGATATCTAAGCTCATCATTGTAAAAACTTCATGGTTTTTTCCCAGTTAATAAGAAAAGTCTTCTCTATCTACCTTAGAACCTCTATGAACCGCAATTTCATGTACTCCCAGGGGACACGCCATATGAATTCATCCAACTATTACATATAGCTAATTTTTATCTCGCACGTCATCCATGCTTATGATCTTAGATGAACCATTACATTTCCATCATCGCAACAAGGAACATCTAGTCACTCCTATCCAACCATTACTCAGCTGATATCACACCACTGTCATGTCATAAAGAATACCATCGAAGGACTAGAATATGAGCATTAGGAATATAAGGGATACTGCTCAATCACTACTAATACTTATCGTGACCTTTCTAATAAAGATGTGTCCCGGTAATAATGCATAATAGGCATGAATATTTCATATATCAAATACATAAAGCACAACTGAAGAATCATTCTAGATATAGATAATGACATAACATGAGTTCGAAACATATCAAAAATTATGAGTTCATAGGACTGAGCATACTAAAATTCATGGATTCATGGAGTATGTCTGGATCATTGAGTTAAGCTTATTTTTATTCTAGGAACTTAGCATGAATGTGAATCAGTATGAAGTTCATAAACCTAGATCATGTTCATGATTCTAATACGGGGACATGAGTTGAGTGTCATAGTGACTGAAGTACAAGGGATATTTTAGGATAAGCATAGATCACTTTCTCATTCTAGCTCTTTTTTTGAACTAATTACGTTACTATTTGTATTCAAAGGTATGACTTTGTTCCTCACCCAATCATCTCCCCCTTAGCTTAAAATTTAGTGTCCTAGGATTGTGGACCTATTATCTAAATTGAGCTATCATTACTTTACTCTGCATGGTCGGGGTATCACTATACACATGAATGCTAAACTCTTTTTAATAGACTATATTTGTAGATACTTAATCTTTGCTAGGACTTCTTTCTGAGATACTTCTCTAAACTTTTTCTTGCCTCTATGGCCATCATTCTATAATTTATGCTCCTATTGGTATACATGCCCACTTACTCAAAAACTTAACAGGCTGGTCTTTTCTTATTAGTCTACAATCATCACACCTCTAAATTTCTATCCACCCAATATAATAGAATTAAAACTTATATCAAGAGACTCAACATTATACTTTCTTATTTATAATCCCCTGATTAAGACCAAAGGATTACCATATAATTCATACTTAGAATCTCTCCAACTTACACAATATTAAGAATAATAAACTAGGATCACACCACACTTAGGAGCTTAGAATCTCAACTATGATATGTATCTCTTCTGGAGCACACATCTTCCCTTATAATTCTTAAGATTTCCTCATCATCAAATATTTTACCCTTCATTCACTTATTCATCTAAAGCCCATACATATCACACTTGCACTTTCAAAGTTTTCACAAGTTAATATCTTTATTTCTCGCATACTCTTTGTCAAGCCCGCTGTATCCAATCCTAACTAACATTATCACTCTCATTCTACCCTTCTTATTACCACGATGATCATCTAAGGTCAAGCTTTATGGTCTAGTACTAAACATAGATGGTAACACTCATCCAATTATACTACTTAGAATTATTGCTACCAAAGATAATCAAGAAACACTAGGTCATTGAGGGCTCACGACAAAATAGTAAATTTTTAATCTAGTCTCACAACCTATCTAATTGCAATCTATCCGTGTATTTTATCATACACCGCTACTACTTATTCAATGACCCGCCTAAACTACATCCATATCTCTAAAAAACAAGTGGGTTACTCTTTTTAAAACATAAGGGGTAGCTTAAATTCGTCAATTCTTGACCACTCTACCTTCCTGTTCACAACATAAACTTAATCTTTACTAACACCATCGCATGTCATCCTAACTTGCTTCCTATTTCAAGTATACTTCTAAGTCATTGTATCCAACAATCCTTTCTCTACTTGCAACCATAGAATCTATACCAAACTTATCACACCTTAGATAACACCTAAAGACATATCACCCCATCAATCACTTAATAGGTATATGACTCTAGCTATATACTTCGATCAATTTACTATCTTCACTCTTAGGCCACTCACTTTGAATTCATATGTCTAGCTCTCGAATTCATTCTACTGCTTATGACTTAGAACAACCCAACTATCCAAGAACTGAAATAAATAACTTCTGGCTAAAGGTATCATTTGCAACAAGGTTTAAAAAAAAGTAAAGAAAATCTGAGAGTACATCTTAGTTTGGCACAGACACACGATTAAAATAAAAAAGCGTGCATTCTTATGAATCAATGGGATTAGACGTACTAATGATCTCTGCTAATATCTCGTGCAGTCTCTTAATATTTTTTTTTGTTGGCTCTATCTGAGAGAACTACATTGATAGGAATCTGAACTTTAATGTTTTTACCAACTCAAAGGTGAGGCATAGTAAGAGGATTTGGAAAATCGCACAAATTCACATAAGACTCTTAAGGAAGCTCTATGGCACGATCTAGAATATGAAAGAAAAGAGACATTTCCTAAATGCCCTGTAGACTCCGAATTATAAGTGTGGCACGCTTCACACCCATAATTAGTAATCTACTAGACATGGCTTTACAGACACCCTAGGACACTTGAATTCTGCGCTTTGATACCAAGTTTGCCATGCCCCGAGCTGAGGCCCTAGACGTGGCATGCACCCGATACTATTACTAGTATGAGAGAATATTTTGGCATATCACATGAGCATACAACTAACATAATAAATAGAGAGGAAACAAAATAGAATAAGAGTTCTTAAAGGATAAAGTCTTTCATCAATGTTCATTAATATCACATAACGTCTGAAGATACAATAGTCATGACAAATAATACTAAAAAATAAAAGATCTGTTTGTCAACTAAATCAGTCTATGAAGCCTCTAATAAATAATAATAAAAAGAAAGAAAATATAATGAAGTCATGATAGCCCATCCAACCTCCTGATAGGAAAGAGGCTCACCAATAGCATAAGATAGAGATCCTAATGAGGCGCTTGACTGCGAACATGAGAGCCAAAACCTACTTCATGAAATGATGTAGTGCCAAATGCAATCAATACGTGGAATGTATTGGTATGAAAAACCATTTCAGGAGAGTAGTACATCAAGAGATTAGAAATGACAATAAAATTCAAATGTAAAAGAAGACAACTGGAAAGGAACAAGAATATAAGTTAAATTTATGATTAACCAAGTAAGGTAGATTTAATTCCTTTTATTATTTGTAAGAGAAAGTAACGAACCATCATAAACCACCATGTGAGCGCATGAAGTCTGATCTCGGCCCAATCAGCTAAGCCGTCCTATACCTTGCCAGGTATAGGATGTGACATGACATAATTTGCTAGCAAGTATCCACGGTTATTCCCTTTTTGGGACACATAAAAAAAGAGTCATCCGACTTACAGAATAATCTCTATCCTATGTCGGCAAACATAGTTTCGGCCATTTTTTATTTCAACTTATGCCTTCATGGTCAGCTAATTAACTCATTATGCTCATGACGTTATCTTATTAATCTGATTAGTTCTTGACCAAAATGTTAGTCTTGTTACATGCATGTTCATAGTTTAGCTTTTTTAGGCTCATACTCAATGGGAAAACTTCTGAGAAGTTGGTATTATTATACTAGGGCTTGCAATTATAGTTCATAGTGGAAAGAGGTTTAGGAATGTTGTGAGAAGGTGACCTTTTCATGTATTATGGAATCGGAATCATACTTTAAGAGTTTCATAAAATTTTATCTTATAACTTTAATTGAAACATTCACATAATGGCATGGCTGAGATTTTGACATGGAGAATTGGCTAGATATTGTATTACAAATCATCTACAACCAAAGATTTTGGAAAATAGATTAACATAGGATCCCAGTAGAAGATAAAGTAGTCCTTTCTACTTGTTAAACTTAAAGAATTTCAGCATGCCAACATATACTCAAATAGGATTGGACATTAATTAAAGAGATAAAAGGGATGTTCTTTATTTTAATTAATCCTAACGTCCTTCAAGAAATTTAGATATAGAAAATACTTGTTGAAGATTGTTAAGACCACAATATTATTGACTGGACAAGATTCAGGTTCTAGATTTAGGCAAAACCAGTCCATACGTTATCAATACATAAGATTTTGTTAAGACACCAAAAGGAAATAGAACTTGACAGGTTGATTTATTTTTAATCTAACTTCTAAATACAAACACCTAGACACCATCTGTTTGGAAAGGAGATTGCAAAACAGATTTGGAGAATAAGAAAACATAATGAAACGTGGGCAAAAGATGGTTCTACATACCTCAAAATATTTGAAGAACTTGAGATCTGGAGAAGGGATTAGACTTTTTTTCTTGAATGAATTTCATCAAATTCTTGAGATTTGAGTTTTAGTGGAGGAATACAGATGTTTATTTATGGATATTGTATGAAAAACTGACTGGGAAAAGTGAGGCTTTATCCTTTGAAACTTGAAGAAGGCAGAGAGGTTTGTATTGTAACATATAACTGATGGATAGTAAGTCTAGGAGTCTTAACGTATAAAATTAATGGAGAAGTAGGTTTTAATAACTTGGGGTTAACGTAAAAAAAGAAATACGAAATTACCCCTCCAAGAATATGAAAAGAAAAGAAGAAAAAGAAAATTTTCGTCTGGTATAGGGGTGTTCTGACTGTTCTTAGTAAATCTTTAATTTGATAGGTATTGGGTCATGTAACTCTAAATATTCTAAGAGAAATGCTTTTTTAAATTTGGTCCTTCTGTGAACCTATATGAAAATTTAATCATTAAGGGACATTTCACTCAAATTTGTTTTAGAGATTTCTTATGCCCTTAATTATACCCAATATCCCTACGACACTTAAGACTTGATATTTGCACCTAGATACAATAAAATTTCTAGATTCTAGTCAAAGTACATATAAAGAGAGGTCTAATTGATTTTTTTTTGCTCGAATGTTCAAGGTGTTACAACTTCTCCAATACAGAAACTAATTTTTCCTTGAGAATCTGAAAAAGTGCTTTCCTGAATTAGTTTAACAGAATTGATATCACCTCTGGCAAATAGTAGTAAATCATCAGCAAAGCTAAGATGTGTGATTCTCAATTTGGAACACTTATGTCAGTTCACTAAGACTTCTATTAAGATATTCCATTGCAATGGCAATCAAGAAAGAAATATTGGGTCCCCTTATGTCAGTCTTTTAACTACGTACATCAAATGGTGATCTGTTGATTCTTCATTTATAACTATGGAGTAATTCAGCATGGATCTTTGCACATTCCATTACCTAATTCATAAATTTAGTTGGAAATCTCAATCCCTACTTAACAATAGAATCATTAGTTTTTCGTAAATACACTTAAATTATGCATCTAAGAGATTTATGCTTCCTAGTGTATGCTTTAACATGTTCATGTGATGATATTATTTATTCAATCTTTGTTGTAATTCCTTTAAATTCTGCATTATTTAACTTTCTGATTAGTGGACCCATAAGTTCTTCAGTTTCTTCCATATATGTATTCCTCATTCTCCAATGACCGGTCTATTTATTCCACCCTTCGTTCAATATATTTATGAAGTGTGGATGCTCGATCCAAATATTAAGAAACCTAAATTGAAGGTATTTTGGATGTCTTGGACTTCTAATTTAAATGTCAACATCATTTGGAGCGAACATGATTTTGTGTATAAATTAAGAAAAATCAGTTGAACATTTTTCACAACAAAATTATTCTTTGTATATAAAAAAATATAACTAATATATAGGTCAAAATTACTCTATATGCATTTAGTTAAATTATTCACATATATTCAATGAATTTTATTTCACAGCGAAAACTATTCTAAGATAAGTTTGAATCATATATTGATTGGTCTTGATTTGACATTGTTACGTATTATTGGCTCCCGAAAAAAATTAAAATCTACATGAGCTAAATCCTTTCTTAACAAAGGGTAGGATAACAAAGAATGAAGGTATGACTGGGATGAAATATGGATGGGGTAGGATAATATTACTATTTTTTAAAAGAAAAAGTGAACACAATAATTTTTGATTGATGAAATTTAATGCTTCTTGTTATTCATCCTATTGAAAACAAATCATCATGTCCTTATAAAGTTTATTGTCTGCAAGGGGGAGGGGCAAATTTACTAGGTCAAAGTTGGACCTGTTACCCTTCCCACCTCAATATTTATCTATAGAAAACTAGATACACTTTCTCCATTAACACCAAAAATTTAACACTGTCAAAGAGATTGGGAGAGGCCGTAAGGGGAAATGGAAATAACACGGAAATGTATCAACAATATGACTTTCAACATTTCAATTACAATCAATTTATAGTTGACTGAAATAAGGGGTGGAGCTTTGTTGGTGATCATGTTTTTACTGTTTCTTCATTTTTACTGTTACTATATCATTGATTGGCGTTGTTGTTACTGCGATAAGTTAATTAGTTAGTTGACTATTAGTTGGTTGTTAGTGTAGTTAGATGCATAGTGAGTTGTCATAGGAAGGTTCTAGAATAGTTAGTTACTAGATATTTTCTTTCTCTAATTCAGCCTATAAAAGGCTGAGTATGTACTTCATTGTAACAACTTTGAAAAGGCAGTTATAAAATTCTCTATGTTTTTCTTCCTTTCTCTTCAAAGCTCTATCAATGGAGTTCTAGCTACATAAGGTAGTTTTCATATGGTATCAGAGCAATCAATGCTTGTTGCTGTTGCGCTAAATTTCAGATGAATATAGGCATTTTTGAGCTGTAGAGTTTAGATCTCTTCCAACTAGTCAATCAGAACTGCAGCGTGGATAATGGTGCCCAAAATTAATCAAAATGATTCTCTGTTTATTAGATCTTTAGACGTTACAGGAGTTGTGCTGATCCCAATTAAGTTGACAGGTGATGAGAACTCTAGAATATGGAGTAGATCAATGAAGATTGTGCTGTTGAAAAAATAAAAGTATGGATTTGCTACAGGGAATTATACAAAATAATCATACAGAGATGATCTGGACGAGCAATAAGAGACATGCAATGCAATTGTACTATTGTGGTTGATGAACACTAAAAGTGAAGAACTCCTCAGCGGAATAGTATATACTATGAGTGCTTATGCAGTATGGGTTGACTTGTAAGGATTTGACAAGGTGAATCGAATACGAGTATACCAACGGCATAGGGAAATTACCACACTCTCACAAGGTAATGATTCTGTATCTTAATATTACACAAAACTAAAACCTTTATGAAATGAGTATGATATTGTTATACCTTCACCCAGCTGTGATTGTGCAATATCAAAGGACTATATGGATCACCTATCGGAAATATGGTTCGTAAAATTCTTAAGTGGCTTGAATGAATCCTGTGATCAAGCACAGAGATAAATTCTGCTGAAAGGAACTACCCCTACACTAAACCAAGCATATGCAATATTAATAGAGGATGAGATACAATACTTGACTTGTGTAGAAACCATGGTTGTGAAGTCAGATAAAATTGATATGAGTTAGAACTAAGAAAGAGAGCATTATAAAGGAAAAAAGTGTGAATCTGCAATTTCACTGGTCACGCCAAAGAAAACTGCTATAAGTTAATAGGATATCTAGTGGATTGGAAACTGTCACGATTCGAAACAGGGACTGGCCGTGATGGGTAATCTCAAGAGCACATAGATGTAAAAAGCGTGAGCCAAACAAGTCTATAAAATATATATGAATCCAAAAGAAAGATAAGAGTCAAAATAAGACATCCATGTCATCCCTAAAACTGTCCACAAAAGCCTCTAAACCAGAAATACAAACTAAGTCAGGACATGCCCCCGACTATGACTAAGAGAATCCAAAATGAAATACTAAGACAATAATGAAACCAATGAAATGATCTAGTCTTTCGAAAGATGAAGGCTCACCACTTCATAGCAGACCAACATATGTACCGAGCTACCTAATACTACATAAAAGTAACAGAAATTTATCCAAACCTACATTATGAAATGATGTAGTGTCTGGGGACGGTCAGTGGGGCGAGCACTGACATGTAACTCAAGAAAAAAGGGATAAAATAGTGCATTTCTCAAAACTCAGTTAAAACCACATGCATAATATTTACATATACATATATAGGATGTCGGGATAGGGATAAGGGTCGTGAATGTTAGAGTTTAAACCATTATCCTGAACTGTGTAGCTCGCTCCATCCTAAAGGCACCCATGGGCTATATGGGTCCAGCTCCCCCTGTTGGAAGGGCCCTAGTATGTTTTAGCCGCACGAACCAAGGAAATCGAGGAAAGTCTAAAGACACCAAGGCAATAGCCATACAAAATATAATGTGTATCCAAACATATAGTCATATAGACCCACACTCCGACAAACATGGTTTCCAGTGTTGGTTTCTTTGAGACTATACCTCCATATGAGCTACACAATTCTCTTTAAGGCTAACTAAAAATAATTTGCACATAAATCTAATCATTAATCAAGGAGTCTTTATTAAGGCATTTTCAACATGGTATCGCCATTCCAATATGCTTACAAGTTAATTCAATTATGTCAAACCAGTCCATTTAACCATTAGACTCCCAAGTTCCATTTATAATCCAAAACCATGGGAACCAAGGGCATTCCAAAAACCATTGCTATCCATTCATCTTTTAATGCAATGCAATGTTTTCAAACATCAAGTTAAACTGTGTGCATATTCATATTCATAAGCAAGATTGTAAAGTTGATTGAGGTTAATAGCATTCTCAAGTCAAGATTTCATCAATTTGGGAAAAGCCATGTCCCTCATTCCAATCACTACCATTATGCGCCAATTAAATCCCAAAACCATCAATTTAAAGAAAGAATAAGACATTTAAAACATGGAGAAAACAATTCAAGTAATAACAACCAAAATCCCTCAACCCAATTTCAAACCGAACATTTAAACACATGAATATTGTATCAATATATGCCAAAATGTAAGATACAAGTCAAGGGATGAGAAACATGACTTATTTAAAGAGAAACACTTTGAAAATAGCAAGAAAACAAGCCCTAAGCTTAAGCCCTAACCTCACTACCTTTCAACTTTAGTTATGGAATGAAGAACGACCTTTTTTTTAGAGAATACTGAAGTTTTAAAGCTTAGAAAAGGGTTATGTAAAGATTGGATGGTTTATAGGACGTAAAAGGACTAAAATAACCTTAATACACTTTTAAAACAAACTTTCATTGATGAAGCAAGGGGAATTAGTGGCGCAAAGACCAAGGAAAAACTCCAGCTTCGCTTTTTAAAGCCCATAGCGAGGCATCAACTTTATGGTATGAAGGATGGCACAAAGCCGAGGTAGTAAGCCCTTGCGGTCTCCTTCGCGGCATAAAGACAATGCATAACAACCCCTTCGCGATGCATGGCCTCTTTTAGGTCCTAATCCTTGTCCCAACGTACCCAAACTCTTTTCAAAGTGTACTATGCTCAAGATTGGGGTTATGTAGGATCATTTAAGCCAGTTTTTGGACCTCATAACTCTCGGGGTGTTATATTACCCCCACTCTCATTCATCCCTGAATAAACGATTAAGATACCCATAGCATGATATAAAGAAAACACAAAAGATACCCAAGAACAACTTGAAATACAACACGAGGAGAAGTAAGTTTGGTACCTTAAGCACTTTTATCCATCACAAGAAACAAGAATGATTACTTGGCTCTCATATCTTCCTCAATTTCCTATGTGGTTCTCCAAAGAACCTTCACTGAAGCTATATCCTTTGTCCCGAATCTATGAACTTGCCTATCCAATATCTCAACTGGACTTTCTCATATAACAAAGAATCCTTAACACCCACATCCTCAATCGGAACTACCAAAGAAAGGTTACCCACATAGTTTTTCAGCATAGACACATGGAAAACTGGATGAATCAAAGCCTAACTCGCTGGTTAATCTAATTCATATGCAACATTCCTAATTTTCCTCACAATCTAATGCAGACCAACGTAATAGGGATTGAGCTTCCCGTTTTCATAAACTTCATGACTCCCTTCATAAGAGAAACTTTCAATAATACCTAATCGCTTACCTCAGACTCCAACTCTCTTCGCCTCACATCCACATAAGATTTTTGGTGACTTTGAGCAGTCTTAAGTATTTGTCTAATCACTTTTACCTTCTCCATGGAATGGTAAATTAAGTCAGGACCAAAGAACCTCATCTCACCTACCTCAAACTATCAAATAAGAGACCTACACCTCCGATCATAGAAAGCCTCAAAAAGAGCCATTTAAATGCTAGAATGATAACTATTATTAAGAAAACTTAAAAAGAGGAAAATGGTGAACCCAACTATCCTTAAATTCAATCACATTAACATATCCTCCTAAGTCTGAATTGTACGCTCCACTTATCCATCAATTTAAGAGTGAAAAGTGGTACGAAGATTCACCGGAGTACCCAAACCTTTCTGAAATGAACGCCAAAAGTAAGAAGAAAACTGAGTACCTCAGTCTAAAAAGGTGGACACAGGCGCTCCATGCAACTTAATTATCTCCTGAATGAATAACTTAGCATAATTCTCTCCTAAGTAGTTAGTCCTCACGAGTAAGAAGCAAGAAGACTTAGTCATTCTATACACAATAACCTAAATAGAACCACGAAAGACCTATAATGAAATCCATATTAATGATCTCCCACTTCCACATGGGCAATTCTATTTCTTAAGACATTCCACAAGGCCTCAGTTGTTCCACCTTAACTTGCTGACAAACCATACACTTAGCCCTAAAGTTTGCCATATCTTTCTTCATATTATTCCACCAGTAGATTTCCTTTAAGTCATGATACATCTTAGTTGAACCCAGATGAACTATATATCTAGATTCATGAGCCTCAACCAAGATTCTTTCCCGCAACCAATCAACATTAGGAACACACAACCCTCCTTGATACCTCAGGATGCCATCTTCCTCAATATCAAAAGCCATAACCTTTTGCTGACCCATATCACCTTAATCTGCATAAGTATGGGATCCAAAGCCTGTTTCTCCTTCACCTCAGCACTAAGAGATGATTTAACCACCTCCTAAACAATCACTCCTTTATCCTCAGAGTCTAAGAGACGAACTCCCAAGTTATCCAACGTATGAATATCCTTCACCAACCTTCTTTTCTGTATATCAACATAAGATAAGCTTCCCACAGATAGCCTTCTAAGAGTATGATCAATGACATTAGCTTTACCTTGGATGGTAGTGAAGGCTCATGTCATAGTTCTTAAGCAATTGGAGCCACCACCTCTACCTGATATTCAATTTCTTCTGTGTAAACATATACTGCAAGCTTTTATGGTCTGAATAAATATCCACATGCACTCCATACAGGTAATGGAACTAGATTTTCAATACAATGACCACAACCACAATCATGAGTTGGATAATTTCTCTTGTGGACCTTAAGATGCTTGGAAACATTAGCCACAACCTTACCATGCTACATCAAAATGTAACCAAGTCCCATACGAGATGATTCATAATATATTACAAACCTATCAATTCCCTCGGGCAGAGTCAAAATTGGTGCAGAAGTCAATTTATCCTTAATTTCTCAAAACTAACCTACAAGCATCGGACTATAAAAACTTAGCCTCTTTCTGTGTCAACTTTGTTAGTGGAGCAACAATAGATAAGAAACTCTCCACAAACCTCTTATAATACTTGGCAAAGACCAAGATGCTCCTAATATCGATTGGAGTCGAGGGTATAGGACATTTCTTAACTGTCTCAACTTTCTATGTATCCACCTTGATTCCCTCACTAGAAACAACATATCCAAGAAAAGCCACAACACCTACCCAAAATTCACACTAAGAAAATTTTGCATACGATTTTAGGTCCTTAAGAGTTTGCAACATAATTCAGAGGTGATTGGCATGATCCTCTCACTTTTGGAGTACACCAAGATGTCATCGATGAAGACTATAACAAACAAATCATGAAACTACTTGAACACTCTATTCATAAGATCTATTAAAGCAGTTGGAGCATTGGTCAACCCGAATGACATAACCAAAAACACCTAATGGTTGTACCAGGTTTGAAAAGAAGTTTTAGGAATATCAACCTCTCTAATTTTCAACTCTAAATAGCTTGAACAAAGATCAATCTTAGAGAAATGCCTAGCACCCTGAAGCCGATCGAAGAGGTTATTAATCCTAGGGAGAGGATACTTATTTTTCACTGTAACCTTATTCAGTTGCCGATAGTCTATACACCTTCAAAGAGGCCCATCTTTCTATCACTCACAAAGTACAGGAGCACCCATGAAGAAATACTAGGATGGATGAAACCCTAATTAAAAAAATCCTTTAACTGGTCCTTTAGCTTCTTTAGTTTAGCCGAAGCCATCCTATAAGGAGGGGTAGAAATAGGGTAGGTATCCAGTAGAAAATTAATTTCCAAAATCTATTTTCCTATCGGGAGAAATTCTAGAAAGATCATCAGGAAAAACTTTAGGAAACTCATTAACCATATCGACAAATTGCAAAAAGGGACCCTCAAAGTTGGAATCCTTAACTCGACTAGATGATATAGACACCCTTTGGAAATCAACTTATGACCTCTAATATAGGAAATAAACTTCCCTTTGGTCACTACAGAACTCCCCCTAATCAATCACCGATTCCTTAGGAAAATGAAAACTTACCTTTACGGTCTTACAATCTAGAGAAACATAGAACGAATAAAGCCAATACATTCCTAAATTATATCAAAATCCACCATATTAAGTTTTATCAAATCTATAAATGTCTCCATGTGAAAGATGGACACCACATAACCCCTAAAGATTTTTCTAGCAATATTAGAATCACCCACCAGAGTAGATACCGAAAAGGGGTTAAAAATATTTTCAGGACCAAAATCAAAGTGTAACATAATAGTGATGACAACGGGGAATGCCTCAGAGTTCTAATGAGTAGCAAGAGCGTAGAGATAATTCCGTCCTGTGTCGGTACCTGAAGTGGCTCGCTTAGGTGCAAGAGCCAAGGAAGTGGCGCCTGAAATCTGATTAGCTACACTGGCAAATCGAGCTATAGGACGATTTCACTATAGATGACTGACCATAACTGAAATACAAATTCCTCCTCTCCTCATAATATCTACAGTGAAGCTTCCCACAAAATCAACATGAAGGATAAGGTAGGTCTAACTGAGCTCCACTAACTTAGGATAGGTACCTTGTGCCTTAAGACTCTAGCCTAAAAACGACATTAACCAGAAGGCTTAGGATAAGAAGCACTAGCTGTCAAATTTGAATTTTTCTAATTCTTCTTCTTAGTCCACTATCTACCATCTCTCCCACTGCTCTACTGACTTGCACCCTGCTCTGAATATCTAAACTTCTTGCTTTGACTCTCTCCTATCTCTACCTGCTTTTTTTTCTCATCTTCCACCTGTTGCATATAAACCACCATCTTAGAGATGTCCATATCATTATTCAACATAGTCATTTTACACTCTAACATCAAATTGTAGGACAAACCAGAAGCAAACTTTCTCATTCTGGATTTTATATTAGACACTAACTCCTAGGCATAACGGGACAACTTTTGGAATTTCAGGGCATACTTCTTAACACTCATCTTACCTTACTTCAAGTTCACAAACTTTTTGGCCTTACTTTCCCTCAACTCCTGAGGAAAAAAGTAATCAAGAAAAGTACCTAAGAACTCATCCCATACCACCGGCTCAGTATCATCACCCCTCATTATTTTTCACTCTTCATACCACTGGTAAGCCACATCTTTCAACCGATAAGCAATAAACTCCATACCCTTTAAATTAGTAGCATGCATCACCCTAAATATTTTCTCCAACTCATCAATAAACCCCACAGGATCCTTCTAAACCTTAGAGTCTGTAAATTTTGAGTGATTCAACCTCATAAACTGGACGCCTTGAGTGACCTCAAATAAACTAATAATAGAACCAATATGATCAAGTCAATGAAACTATGATGCACCAGTTAGGAAAGCATATGAATAGATTGGCGAAACTTTGTATTTGAGATTTCTCCTTGGGAGGCTAAGCATAAGTATCACCAGCTCGAGAAGCCCCAGGATGACTAGTGGAACCCAACGCGGAATAGTACAATCAGGAGCAGGGACCCTAGACCAGGTCAGTACTTCAGAAATAAGGTAGATTCCCTCCACATCTTTCCTAAGTAGGACAGAGGTTCCAACAGAGTTTCTATGATCGTCAAGTTTTTGAGGAGCCATGATTTGAAATAGAGTAAGCTAGTAGTTAGAGATGTTTTATGACAAGAAGAATTTATATCCCAAAATAGAACACAAGAAAGGAATACATTCCTAAATGCCTCATACCTTTCCCCTTATAAGTGTGGCGCACTACACACCCATAAAAGAGACTCTACTTAAGATAACTTTGTAGATATACAACGACTATAAAAAAGGCTCTAATACCAAGCTTGTCACAACCTAAAACCGGGCTTGATCATGATAGGTAATATCAAGCTCACCATATACTAGAGAGAACCCCCTTAGCCTTACCTCAAGAGTACATAAATGTAAATATCCAAAGCCAAACAAGTCTATAAAAGACATGAATCCAAAAGAAAGCTATCAGTCAAAATAATACATCTCTGTAATCCCTAAAACTATCCATAAAATCCTCTAAACTAGAAATACCAATGAAGTCGAGACATGCCCCTAAATATGACAAAGAGAATCCAAAAAAGAAATACTAAGACAATAATAAAACCAATTAAATGATCGGTCCTACCAAAAGAAAAAGGTTAACCACTTTACAACAGACCAACAAATATACCAAACCACCTAATGCTACTTAGAATCAACAAAAAAGTCCTCCAAACCTACATCATGAAATGATGTAGCATCTAGGAAAGGTCAGTGGGACAATAACTGGCATGTAATCTGAGGGAAAGGAATAAAATAATTTAGTTATCAAAACTCAGTATAAACCACATGCACAATATTTATAAATTGTAACGACCCGAAATCACCCCTTGGGATGCCACACAGTGCCTAGGGTCATAAGTGACCCCAAGCTAACCCTTCTATTGGCATAACTCATAAGCAACTGAACAAAGTGCATAAATCTGAATGAATAAGGCAAAAATAACTCTATTATGAATTTGCTTAATACAAAACTGGTCACAAGGTTACAACTATCTTACAATAAAACTGAAACTCAATGCATCAACTCCTATTGACTGTCTATGAAGCCTCTACTAGTACTGACTATAGGTCGCTGGGTCATGACTCCCAACCACCCCAACTCAATGCGATAGAATAAAGAAAATACAACATGATTTAACTATATTATTGACTCAAGCCCTTGAATAAAAAGGGGACCCATCACCTGCTGACTGGAAGCTGCGAACTGACTAGATAGGGGTGCATGTGCTACAAATATTTGCACCTACATTATGATACAATGTAGCACATAGACGTATATGTGGATTAACACTTGGGAATGTACTGAGTATATAGGGTTGAATGCATCTGTATAAAATAGTATCAATCTTATTCAATTAAATCATGCATGCAATATGGGATGACTCACATGGCTTGAACAAGTATAAAATGTAAAGCTCATAAGTCATGCAAGAAGAAACATGTAACACAAATCTCATGAGTCATCAGACTTTAACGTTGAAATCAGAAATCCTCTCTTATTCTCAATCCTCAAGGCTAAAGGAACTTTAAACAGTACTTTTAAATCATTCATATATCTCAGGGAGAGTATAACTTCTTCAACGCTCAAGATCTCATAACTCTTTTGAACTCAAATACTTGGAATTTGGAATCATATAACTTTGAAACATACTTGAAGGAATTTTGTTCACTTTAGGAAAGTATCTCATTTCAAGCTTTAGGAAAATCATTCAATCTAAATGGAAAGGTACTCTAGATTAGGAAATAACTTATCTCAAAGCTTTATGGAAAATACCATATCAAGGAAGAATACTTTCGTTTAGAGAAACAACTCATATCAAGGAAATACTTTAGTTAGGGAACCATTTTGCAACTTTTTCATTAGGAAAATAGCTCATAGGAAGGGAAAATACTTTAGCTTTCAAGGAAGTACTGATATCAAAGTTTAAAGGGCAAGGGAGGTTCTCTCAACCGACATAAACCAATATTTTTTCTTCCTAAGGAGGAGACCCCACGTTGGGGAAGAGCATCATTCTCTTTGCCAGGGATTAAAACCTAGGTCTAGTGATCACTAAACAAACTCAGTCTCGGGCCTAATATCAACTCGGCCTTAGGCCCAATAAAATAAAAAACTTAGCCTCAAGCCCAACCTACGGTGGCACATAGTTTTGAGGTAAGAAACCATAGTAACTTACCTGCTCGGTGCTAAATACTACTCCCTTTAGATTATCTGTGCTCATCTCATAAAAATCCACTTTTAGAAATAATTTCATGGTTCACCACGAACCTAATAATAAATTTGTAATCTCATGTAGGAAGTTGATTTCAAAACTCTTTGACCATTAGGTCAAATCATTTCTCAACAGATCTCAAAATACTTAAATCATGGGTGCTTATAGCACAAGAGTTCGTAAAATTACAAGTCTCAAGTAGGCTTACTAACCCATAATTCAATCTCAAGATAAAACTCATCAAAAGCATAATAGATGGCATATAGATTCATAACTCATGTAGAAATCTTAAAATTTCAGCAATATGTCTCAAAATCTCAACATACTCATATACTTCAATATCTCAAACATTTCAACTATTGACTTCTCAAGGATTAAAATCATGGGGTATAGAACCAGCTGTAATTTCTCAAGAAAACATGGAGAAATCATGTCATTTAACTCTTAATTCATGGGAAATATCAAGATAATGCATTCAATAATAATGGGTGAAAAACCCTAGTTCAAATTCATGTAAAACCTCATCATGATTTAAATAATCCTTTGGGCACAAGGGTGAAAGGGTTACCCTTGTTCAAAACCCCACATACCTTGGATTATGGAATTGGATGAACAAGCTTGCTCTAAACTTTCTCTTCTTACTCTTGGGAGAGGGTTCTTGAAGCCCTTGACTTGGGAACCTTGAATCTTGGCTCAATTAAGAAAATCTATAGTGGATTCTTGAGATTCTTTGAACAGGTTTTGGATACTTAGGGTTTTTTTTGAGAGAAAACTTGAGAAGAACTTCATAGAATTCTTATAAATGACTTTGATTTGGTATTTGTACGGTTTAAGAGGCTTGGAAAAAGTCCAAAATGACCTTTTTAATTTCTGTATGAACCTGAAAAAATTGAATTGGAAACTCGATTTTATGGGCCACCGCGATGTGCCACTATCGCAGTGACTCACTAGAAATTGACAATTGATAAATTGGGGTCCTCCACGACGTGCCACTATTACGGAGTTCCACTGGAATTTGAAAATTGTCAAATAGACCCTCTTCGCGACGCGTCAAGCACTAAAATCACGTTGTTTTATGACTAGAACTTAAATTAGCCATAACTTCTTACCCAGGTATTAGATTTGGGCAAATCTTATATCAACGAAAATCTTATCAAATTTCCCATGTGATAAAAAGTTGAAATTAGGGAAATTCTATGTAGTTAACACGATACTCACTTAGGAAGTCACTTCTCAATCTTTTAGGGCCGGAATCACGCCTCACTTGACACGCCTTAAGACTCATTCTACAAAAGAATTTTGTGGAGTCTTACAATATCCACCCCTTGGAAATATTCGTCCTTGAATGTCGCTAGCTAGACTAAGAACATAGGAAAAATTGAGTATACATAGCTGAAGCAATTTGCTAAGCGGGCTCAGAATCTTTCTAAACTCTTAAATGCCTCAAAAATTGCAAGAACTCATGTAATAATAGATATATAGCTGGACTTTAGATTAGAAGGGCTGAGTTCTGAGAATCATGACTCGACTGAGATTATTATGAAAAATGATACGGCTCTAGACGACAGCTAAATTGTCGGGTATAAATACCCCCAGGACTTTATAACATAAAAGTAAAACATAACCATTCTTGAATAATCAAAACCACGGACATTCATCCCCGTCACAATCAATAAGGCATCACTTCATGCATTTAGGACTCCTAAATATGTAATAACATAGGGGGACATGCTATTGAATCATATTCCACTCAACAAGGTCTTGCATCAAACACTTAGCACGTAATTAAGTCTTGGCATGTATCGGAGAACACATAATTGGGGAATATCATACTTCTATTTCACTATTCATTCACTAAGGCTTTCCAACAAACACTTGGCATACATAAGCTTGCACACAATTGAGGATTCCTGATCAATATGCCATAATGGCTCTAATTCCCTCACATAAGCATTTTATCAAGCTTATGGGGAGCATACTTTGCTTATTCAACAATTTCCACACTTAATTGACATGAACATATCATTTAGCAAGCAACTTGAAGAGGGTTCATCGTGAACATAACATGAGCATCACATACTAGGGTCAAAGCTTGAAAACCTTGTAAGGAAACATGAATCACAACTTAATCATAGCATGAACATTGATTTCATCTAACATGAATCACAAGCAACTCATAAACATATAATCTTTGAATTTTAGAAAAAGGGTTCTTGAGTTTCTTGGATAGGAGGGAACCAAGAATAAATACCTACATGTGACTATCCTCTCCAACACGACCTATTTGCTCTCTCCTACAAGCATCACTATTCATTATATCTATCACGACCTAAGAAAAAGGTCGCTGAAAAGTTAGAACATGAGGACCTAGAGCATGAAGGGACATTGTACCTACTTAGCACTCAACTGAGGCTTAAGGTATTTAACATCATGAACTTATCAAAGCGGTCTAACCCAAGTAAATACATGATATAAATTTGGACTTCATGAATCACTAAAAGCATTGCTCGAGTACTTAAGTCACGAGTTGCATGACCTAAATTTGGAGTTCAAAATTTATGGGATGTGATCCCGACTACTGAATGAACCAAAACTCCTCATTTTAGGAACTAGGAGAGTACATAATTCTCTATCAAATGCATTAACATAAATTAAGATCATGGAACAAAAACATAAAACATAAGCAAGTAATAGGACAGCTGAAAGTGCTAAAATGAGATTGGGTCAAGCATCAATCTTACTTAAAGTTATTCTACAGCTCACCGGTACATCTACTAGAGTCTTAAGGTTTGACCCGGTTACTGGTTCTATCATATCCCCCTTAGACTTAAGCCATCACTCCAAGGAGATGAACCATCACATAAATTCTAGTCTGGCTGTAATTACTTTGCTTTAGAGTCGGGGATATAACAATGCATATGAACAGAAGAACTTGACCTGAATGACTACACTTCAAAGCATAAAACATCAACAACAACAGCAACAATAATAACAATAAACCCAATATATTACCACATAAGTGGGGATTGGGGAGGCTAGATTGTACGTAGTCCATACCACTACCTCTAGAGAAGTAGAGAGGCCGCTTTCGATAGACCTCCAGCTCAAGGAAAAGGCAGTATACCAAAAACATCAAAAGCATAAGACACCATAAAAATGACATAGGTACGACATCCAAAACAAATTGCACATTTCCAAGCCGAGGACATGAAAGTCCACCCAATTATTGACTATGACTCATCCATACCCTTAGCCCACAATCCTAATGCTTTTCCTCAAAATCTTCCTATCCAAGGTCATGTCCTCAGTCAGCTATAACTGCTCCATGTCATATTTAATCACTTAACTCCTCAAAGCGTAACACCCACTCATAATACTACCTCTTGAAACACACACCATTCTTTTATGGCCCCAATAGTCATTATTCAATACTTAATGCTTAGAAAAGGTACCTCCAATCCTATTGATGGTCCATACAAATGATGTCATAGACTACCACTACATCGCCTATAAACTTATATTTCTACACTATGCGAATCAAAATCATACTCACCATCTTCATTCACAACTTCTTAACTCAACTATCAAGGACCTCATTAATTATCTCACTAGCCCCACCTAGCAACTTAACGTTACTACTAACCAAACAACAAGCAGTAATCCTTGAAAATAATAGCCCCATAGCACCTTAGGCACACTTCTACATCATACATACAACATCAAACTTAATTAAGAATTAAAAAAACTTAAGCTCTTGCATACACTGTTCAAGCCTATTAGATCACTCCCCCTATAATTAGTACTGTTAAACAAGAAATCGTCGCCTCCACTTTCATTACCACCAATCATTCAAACTTAGTGTCTAGTGCTAATCTCACTCAAAAGCTATGAAATAACATATCAAAAATAACCGATACTTCACATGGTCCACTCAAACTTCATAATCAACAATAACCAATCATAATCACATGGCCCATCTATTCACAATTCATTAACACATCCTTCTTCTACACGTCATTACTATCCACCTACTTATACAAGCCTAACTTAGCTCATAGCTCTATTAATTTCAACTAAACTCCATCTTACAAATCTCAAGGATGACTAACTTAACAATACCCATCCACTGAGTACTTCCATCAATAAACTATACTTTCCAACACAATAATTTTCATCAATAACTTTTCATACTTCAAACAAAAAATATTTCCCCTTAACTAATGACCCCTTCTATACCTCTTACTAAGAAACAAGCAAGGACATAATACTTCATTACTATCCCAACATGTGCAACAAAATTCAGCTATACATATATGCATATAAATTTAATAAATGGCCCTTACCACCTTTTCTTGTCACTATAACTCTAAACCCCCAGTTTCAACCAATACAAGAACAATAGGATGCACAACAAGTTGCTAGTGAATCAAAATAGGCCTCACATGGCTCCACTAGACTTTGGTTTTGTGTTTTGAATAAGAAAATGATATGAATAACAAAGCAACTGTGCTAGTGAATCGAAAGATCCCTACACGGCTTCACTAAACTTTGATTTTTCTTTTTAAAAATACAATGATAACAAGGTTACATATTGCAAGAGATAGAAACTTAACAGACAATATTCAATGATCTAAGAATGCGCATCTAATTTTGTCTCACTTGCATAAATCATAAGATTAAGGAAAAAATATAAACACGAAGGACTCATGACACACCAGAAGGCTCCTATCGAGCTGCTTTATGTGACTTCTGAAGCTTATTTCTAGCCAATCTGAGAACGTTATTTAGGAAGGAACTGGAACTTACTAATCATAATATCTCAAGAATAATACATTGGTAAGGAAGCATAGCTTCACATTATGGACTCTGAAAAAGAATCTAAAAGTACCTTTGACTTGGGCTTAGTGCCTGACTTTCATGAATCATGAATAAAGCACTTCAATTATCAAAACTCAAAAGCACTGGTGGGATACTTTCTATCTTGATTATAATCCCACTACTTGTCTGTAAAGATTCAAGCTTGACTATTTCTGATACCTTAAAAATAAGGCAGAGATGGCCTGAATAGATAAAGTTGAGGATCTGCGTAAATGCATAGAGAATCTTTCTATAGCACAAGCTAAGACTCGAAAGAATAGAGACATTTCTTAAATGCCTTATAGCCTCTCGAAGAAAAGTATAGACATCTCCGTACCCTTCTGCAAGACTCTACTAGACATGACTTTCTAGAAACCCTGAGACACTTAAACCTTGTGTTCTAATACCAAGTTTGAAATGACTCAAAATCACCCCTCGGGACACCATACGATGCCTAGGGTCACAACTGACCCCAAGCTGACCCTTCTATTGGCATAACTCATAAGCAACTAAATAAAGTGCATAAATCTAAAAGAATAATTCAAAAATAACTATATTATGAATTGGCTCAATACAAAACTGAAGTCATAAGGTTACAACTCTACTTTTACAATAAAACTAAAACTCAATGCATCAACTCCTACTGACTGTCTATGAAGCCTCTACTAGTACTGACTTTAGGTCGCTAGGTCATGACTCCCAACCACCCCAACTCAATACGACCGAACAAAAAAAATATGACATGATTTAGTTATATCACTGACTCAAGCCCTAGAATAAAAAAGGGACCCATCACCTGCTGATTGGAAGCTGCGAACTGACTGGATATGATGCATGCGCTACAAATATTTGCACCTACATTATGAGACAGTGTAGCACATAGATGTATATATGGATCAGCACTTAGGAATGTACTAAGTATATGAGGGTGAATCCATATATATAAAACAATATCAATCTTCTTCAATCAAATCATGCATGCAATATAGGATGACTCACATGGCTTGAACAAGTATAAAATATAAAGATCATTAGTTATGCAAGATGAAGTATGTAACACACATCTCATGAATTATCATACTTTAACGTTGAAATCAGAAATCCTCTCTTATTCTCAATCCTCAAGGCTAAAGGAACTTTAAACAGTACTTTCAAATCATTCATATATCTCATGAAGAGTAGAACTTCTTTAACGCTCAAGACCTCATAAATCTTTTGAACTCAAATACTTGGAATTCAGAATCATATAACTTTGAAACATACTTGAAGGCACTTCGTTCACTTTAAGAAAGTATCTCATTTCAAGCTTTAGGAAAATCATTCAAGCTAAATGGAAAGATACTCCAGTTTAAGGAAATAACTTATCTCAAAGCTTCATGGAAAATACCATATCAAGGAAGAATACTTTCTTTTAGAGAAACAACTCATATCAAGGAAATACTTTAGTTAGGGAACCATTTTGCAACTTTTCCATTAGGAAAATTGCTCATAGGAAGGGAAAATACTTTAGTTTTCAAGGAAGTACTGATCTCAAAGTTTAAAGGGAAAGGGAGGTTCTCTCAACCGATATAAACTATGCGAGATACATAGAGTCCAATGTTTTGTCCTCCTAAAGAAAAGACCCCATGTTGGGGAGGAGTGTCATACTCTTTTTTAAGGAGTATAACCTAGGTCTAGTGATCATTAAACAAACTCGGACTTGAGCCCAATATCAACTCGGCCTTAGGCCCAATAATAATCATAAACTCGGCCTCAGGCCCAACCTACGATGGCACATAGTTTTGGGGTAAGAAACCATAGTAACTTACCCGCTCGATGCTAAATACTGCTCCCTTTAGATTATCTACATTCATCTCATAAAAATCCACTTTTAGAAATAATCTTATCGTTCACCACGAACCCAATAATCAAATCTGTAATCTCATATAGGAAGTGGATTTCAAAACTCTTTGACCATTAGGTCAAATCATTTCTCAACAAATCTCAAAATACTTAAATCATGGGTGCTTATAGCACAAAAGTTCATAAAATTGCAAGTCTCAAGTAGGGCTTTCTAACCCATAATTCAATCTCAAGATAAAACTCATCAAAAGCATAATAGATGGCATATAGATTCATAACTCATGTAGAAATTTGGAAATTTCAGTAATGTCTCAAAATCTCAACATACTCATATACTTCAATATCTCAAACATTTCAACTATTGACTTCTCAAGGATTAAAATCATGGGGTATAGACCCAACTATAATTTCTCAAGAAAACATGCAGAAATTATGCCATTTAACTCTTAATACATGGAAAATATCAAGATAATGCATTCAATAATAATGGGTGAAAACCCTAGTTCAAATTCATGTAAAACCACATAGATTTTAGGAAAATCATGATTTAAATAAGCCTTTGGGAACAAGGGTGAAAGCGTTACCCTTGTTCAAAATCTTACATACCTTGGATTATGGAATTGGATGAACAAGCTTGCTCTAAAATTTCTCTTATTACTCTTGGGAGAGGGTTCTTGAAGCCCTTGAATTGGGAACCTTGAATCTTGACTTAATTAAGAAAATATATGGTGGATTCTTGAGATTCTTGGAAGATGTTTTGGATACTTAGGGTTTTTGTTGAGAGAAAACTTGAGAAGAACTTCATAGAGTGCTTGTAAACACGGTTTAAGAGGCTAGGAAAAGTCCAAAATACCCCTTTTAACCTCTTTATGAAGCTAGAAAAATTAAACTGGGAACCCAATTTTATGGTCCACCACGACATGCCACTATCGCGGTGGCTCACTGGAAATTGACTATTGAGAAATTGGGGTTCTCCGCGACGCGCCACTATCGTAGAGTTCCACTGAAATTTGACAACTTTCAAATAGACCCTCTCCGCGATGCGTCAAGCACTAAAATGATGTTGTTTTACGACTAGAACTTAAATTAGCCATAACTTCCTACCCGGGTATCGGATTTGGGTGAATCTTATATCGACGAAAAGCTTATCAAATTTCCCATTTGATTAAAAGTTGAAATTAGGGAAATACTATATGTTTAATATGATAGTCACTTAGGAATTCACTTCTCAATCTTTTACGACTGGAATCATGCCTCACTTGACACGCCCTAAGGCTCATTCTATGAAAGAATTTTGTGGGGTCTTATATATATACATATATAGAATGTTGGGATTGGGAAAAGGGTCCTAAATATGAGTATTTAAACCATTAGCCTAAACTGTATTGCTCGCTTCATCCTAAAGGCACCCATGAACTATATGGGGCTAGCTCCCCCTACTAGAAGGGTCTTGTATGTGTTAGCCATATGAACTGAGGAAATAGAGGAAAGGCTATAGAAACCAAGGTGATAGCCATCCAAAATATTATGTGTATCCAAACACATAGTCATATTGACCCCCACATCGGTAAACGTGGTTTCCAGTGTTGGTCCACCTGGGACTACACCTTCACGGTAAGCTACACAATTTTCTTTAAGTCTAAATTAAAACAATTTGCATATAAACTCGACCATTAACCAAGGAGTCTTTATTAAGACATTTTCCAATATGGTATCGTCATAACAATATGTTTGCAAGCTAATTCAATTATGCCAAACCAGTCTATTTAAATATTAGACTCCCAAGTTCTATTTAAAATTCAAAACCATGACCACTAAGGGCATTCCAAAAATAATTGTTATCCATTTATCCTTTAATGAAATGTAATATTTTCAAAGGTTAAGTTAAAATATGTGCATATTCATATTTAAAACCGAGATTGTAAAGTGGATTGAGGTTAATACCATTATGAAGATAATATTTTATCAATTTAGGAATACCCGTGTCACCATTCTAATCATTATAATCATGCATAAATTCAATCCCAAAACCATCAATTTAAAGCATGAACAAGACACTTAAAACATTAGGAAAATAATTTAAGTAATAATAACCAAAATCCCTTAACCCAATTTCAAAACTATCAATTTAAACACATGAATATTGAATCAATTTATGCCAACATATAAGCTACAAGTTAAGGGATTAGAAACATGCCTTATTTGAAGAGAAGCCCTTTGAAAATAGCAAGAAAAGAAGCCTCAATCTTGATTCTTAACCTCATTGCCTTTCAACCTTAGTTATGAAATAAAGAATGGCCCTTTTTAAGGGAATATAAAAGTTTTAAAGCTTAAAAATGGTTTATGTAAAGATTGGACAGTTTATAGGACATAAAAGGACCAAAAGAACCTTAATACACTTTTAAAATGAACTCCTATCGATGAAGCAAGGGAGGTTCATAGCGCAAATCCCAAGGTGAACCCCAACTTTGTAGTTCAAAGCCCATAGAGAAGCACCAACTTTGCAGCGTAAAACTAAGGCAGTGATCCCTCGCGGTGTGAGACTCTATAAAATTTTTATCATTTAATTTTTGACTTTCCCGTATGCGTAATATTTATTTTTTGCTTGAATTATGTTTAGGGATGTTAAAAGGGTAATTTTAAAAAGTTTTAAAATTTTCAAAAGGGTTTTGGGGTTATTTTGGGACCCCGAGGCAGTGAAGGTACATAATAAGGCAATGTCATGGAGGTTAAACTCCATGATATTTATGTAGTATGGAGGCTAACCTCCATAATGATAGTATGCCATGCAGTGTTTTAATTTCATCCATTATTTTTCTTTTTCACTTGGGGTGAGGAGATTTTGGTATTTTTACCCCTTGTATGATCTTTAAACATGAAATAATCCTCTTTCCTCAGTTTTAAAAGATCAAATAATTCTCTTTCTCTCTCAAACTCAAAACC
>NC_061115.1:68344980-68373053 GCF_002878395.1 Capsicum annuum
AAGAATATTCAAGGGTTTCATAGAGAATTCATCATCCAGGCTCTAAACTTCAAATTGACTTTAGTTTCTTATGTATTTCAGGCATGTTTCTCTTCCCTAAAATTGAATTTTATAATATGGAATTAATTGAATATTTTCATGTGACTTAAATTATGGGTTTTTATATTGGGTTGAGGGGTTTTAGTTCTTATTGATTGTACTATTCCTCAATGTTTTAAATTTATTATTCATGCTTTAAAATGATATTTTTGAGACTTAATTGGTACATTATTTAAATGGTTGGAATGAGGGACACGGGATTCCCAAATTGGATGAAATTTGACTTGGAATTGACATTAACCTCAACCCACTTTATAATCATGTTTTGAATGTAGACAAATTGCATGGTTTAACTTGCTTTTAAACTCAATGCATTGCATAAATAGATAATTGAATATAAAAATAGATTTAGATGGCCTTGGTATCCATTGTTTGGTTTTAAATAGATCTTGGGAGTCAATGTGGTTATGCGAATTAGTTTGACATATTTAATTTAACTTGCAAGAATGTTAGTATGACGATACCAAGTGGTAAATAACTTAATGAATGACTCTTGGGTTAATGGTTGGAATTATGCTCAAAGTGATTTTAATTTGAGATTAAAGGAAGTTTTGTAGCTTACCATGAAGGGACAAACACTGGAAACCATGTTGCCAGTATTAGGGGTCTATATGACCGTGTACTTGACACACGCTTGATATATATATTTGGAATAGTTATTTCCCATGCTGGCTTTAGTTTTTCCTTATTTTTTTCCATGGTTCGTGCATCTAACATGCACTAGGGCCCTTTCAATTGGGGAAGCTGAACCCATATAGCCCATGAGTGATTTTAGGACGGATCGAGCTACACAATCCAGGTTAATGGTTTTAAAACTCTTATGTTCATGACCCTTGCCCTATCCCAACATCCTATATATTTATATATGAATGTATGAAGATGAATCTGATTGATTTTGGACATGACATTATGTTATTACTTTTCATGAGTTATGTGTCTGTGCTTATCCCACTGACCCTCCTAGGACGCTACATCATTTTATTATGTAGGGTCCAAAGACTTTTCTATTATTCCTGTGTGGCATTAGGTGGTTGAACACGTCTATTGAGTTGCTGTAAAGTAGTGAGCATTCATCCTTCGGAAGGCCTTATCATTTTATTATTCTTTCTTTATTGACAGAGTACTTTTGAATGCTTTTTTGTCAAAGTTGGGGGCATTTCTCGACTTAAATATTGTTGGTTTCAGAGGCTTTCATGGATAGATATGGGTTGGTTATTGTTTTGACTCTTAGTTTCATTTTTGAGTTATCTATTCATTATCTTATTATTATTAATTGGCTTCTTCTTTATTGTTATTTTTGTGCTTTTGAGATTAGGCTATGGGGGTGGTCTTATGTAATACCCCGTATGTTTCTAAGCTAGGAGACGAACCTTTTTTCCTATGTATGAAACATCCTATCCTATGAGTAGTATTTTATTTCATGACTTACAATGAGTATCCTAGCTATAATATAGCTTATGATGCGTTAATCATGTTCATATGAGTCACTTAAGGTAAAACAAGCTGAGAGTTTTTGAATCTATCAAGTTTTAGTGTTCAATTTTGTAAGGGTCATATTTGAATGAGTATAACTCGATTTTAATGTGGTATTTCTGCATATTTCTACCCACCAAATTATAGATAATTGAATTATCTTTCCAACTATACCAATTTTGCCTTAATCCAATACCCAAGCGAAAAGTTATGCCTATTTTCGTGAGAGACAAGAAAAATAACTAGGGTTGCATAATTAAGCTTGAAGATCCAATTTCAAGGAAATTCCTCCATCAATCATCAAGAACCTCCCTTCCAAGGTATGCGTAGTGTTCATCCACGGAATCCTTTCGTCCATGGAGTTCAAGAATCAATTTTTAAAATACAAAAGCTTGGTTGATTGTGGTGATATGATCATACCCATGTTGATGCTTGTTTGTTTTTCTATATAATAGTATTGTGAATGTATATCTTATGAAAGTTATGTTGTTAGTTGAAAAACATGATCTTTAGATGGATTGATAGAATGCAAGTATGAAATCCACCTATGCCTTAAGGAATGCATGCAAGGTGTTCGATAAAATGCCTAGTATGTTAGAACTTCATATTTACATGATTTGATGATATCTAAATAACAAGTTCATGTTAGTCATACACTCTAATATGAATTTCCATGCAAATTATGTGTTGTTATTGTTGTGGTATAAAGCATGTATGATAATGGAGATATAAATTATGTACACAAAATATATCCATGCTTTCCCTACCATGTTTGAGATGTTGAATAAATACATGAAGTATAATATCCCCAAATCATTACAATATGAACTAAACGTTACATGTTGTCATTCCCTTACGCTTGAATGGTTTCTATGCTATTGCTATGAATAGTATATATTGTCGGAAGGCCCATGATATTAGAATATGAGATTTATGACTTGATTATAAGCATTCCTATTCATAATAGATATTATGATGACCATGTACTTCATGAAATCCCCCACTCATGTATTATGGATTTTTATTGATGGTCGTGTACTCAAGAAATTCAAGTTATGTCAGTTTCCTTCCATCGAGTCCTGGGGGTACTTGTACCCAAAAAATATAGTTGTGTGCCTAGAGCCATGTCATGTTTTCATGATACTCTCAGTCAAGACATGATCTATAGAATTCAGTCAGTCATGTGACTCAGGAAAACTCAGAAATCTCAGTAATCTCAGAAGTCCAGTAATATCAGTAATCTCAGTGCTCAGTAACCTCAGCAACCTCAGTATTCATAGTCAATCTCAGTAACTTTAGTACTCTCAACCAGTACTCAGAACTCAGTACATTCTGTTAGTCATTGGAATCCAGTAAACTTAGTTTAGCTCTGCTAAACAATACAACTAGTATCAGTCCAGTTAATCAGTATTAGTTCAGCTAATCAGTTCAGTTCAGTTATTCAGTTCAGTTTAGTTATTCAGTTCAGTTTCCTTCAGATGGGAGTATAAGTTAGCTCCAAGTGAACCCAAGGATGGGAACTCACCCGCCAGTTCAGGCTGTGATTCTTAGTAGTCATCCTTGTGTTCTAGAACTACGAAGCCAGCGAGGTTGAGATATCTTAACCCGTCAGATAAGGGTTGATGAGGTGGCTTAACCCATCAGTTTAGGGTTCCTACCATTCTCATTAAGTACCTGCCAGTATAGGGTTCTCACAGTTGTCCTTACCAATGGCACGGTATTAACACCTCTCCAGTCAAGAAAGAGATTGGACCCCAGCTTAGCTATTATAGCGTATTTGGGCCATGTCGGTTAGATAACTACTTCCCACAGTTTTAGTTATATTTTTTAGGACTATCAGCTATAGCTACCAAGTCTCAATAAAGAACTCAGATAGCTCTTTAAATTTTAGTATATCAGGGTTGTCAGATACAGTCAACTCAGAAATAGAATGGAACTCAGATAGTTTCCTTCAGATTTATGGACTGTGAGATATAGTCACTTATGTTATCAATCACAACAGTTATCAGAACTCATGCTATTAGTACTCAGCTTTAGGACTGTCAGATACAGTCAATCAGACCAGTTCTTCATAATTCGAACTATCAAAAACAATTATTCATTTATCAGTAATACAATATCAGTCTCTTAGTATTCAATAATACAGTATTAGATCCATCACTTATTAGTGATTTACATATCAATATCAGTAAACTCAGTCTTTTAGAATCTCATTATCAGTATACTCATGTTGTCAGTATTCAACATCAGTAGTCCGTATCTCCATGAGTTTAGTTACAGTTACGTATGCATGTATGTACTCTCACGTTCATATCAGTTAGTATTTTCCATGCATATAACTATTTGCATTTAGCCTACCTCACTCGTATACTCAGTACATTCAGACGTACTGACGTATTTACGCTATGGTGCTTTCTCTTATGTTACACCATAGGTTCAGAGGCATGAGCTCCAAATTAGCAGTAGATTCCAGGATCAGCAGTCAGAGTTAGACGTGAGTCCTAATCCTTCGAGGACATGATGATTTCATGTCTATTTTAGTTTTTACTTTATTTTAGTAGTTGGAGTTAGTTGAGGACATGTCCTATCAACTCCTTATTCAGTTCAGTTAGAGGCTTTCGAACTAGATGTTAGATTAGATGTTCAGACTTCAGTATTTATATTCCTTTTTGGTATTGTTATACTATATTTTTCAAATATGTATTAGTATTGAATCTTATGGCCTTACAGTTCATATTTCTATATATTTTATGAGATATTATGTAGTTTACAGGTACAGATATCAGTCATGGATTAGCTTGTGGTCCTCCGGGGTCATGATCACCGTGTAGCATTTTGGTTCAGAAAATCAGGGCGTTACATCTTAGGACTATGGTGGGCTTCAGATACCCATCATGGACATGCCATAGTTTGGGTCGTGATAAGTTTGGTATTAGAGCATGGTTTAGGGTCATTGGGTGTCCACAAGGATGTGTCGAGTAGAGTCATTTTTATGGGTGTATATCATGCCATACTTATAAGAAGGAGTCTACAAGGCATTTAGGAATGTGTATATCATACAACACTTGTAAGGAGGAGGCTACAAGGCATTTAGGAATATTTCTCTTTCTTGTGTTCTATTTTGAGCTGTAGAGTTTAGTATTATGAGTCTTCTCTAACTCTTGGCTTACTCATATTTCAGATCTTTCCTCCTCAAATATCTGATCTTTGTAAAAACTCTACTGGAACCTCTATTCCACTTGAGGAGAATATGAGGGAACTTGCCCTATTTATAGAGTGCGAACCTGGTCTGGGGTCTCTACTCCTGATTATACCGCCTCATGTGGAGTTCTACCAATCACCACTAGTCCTCCTTGGGCTTCTCAAGATAGTGATACTTATGATTAGCTGCCTCATGGAGATATCTCTAATATAGATTTTCTCTCTGTTGTTTAAAACGTATTCTTCGGACAGGCCGATAAAAGGGCGAATTCCACCTTTTTTTCGAGTTTCATTAGTCTATTCATATACTTACTTAGTTGGTGGTATCACAGTCTCGTCAGTGTGATCGTGTTGGTTTTATTTCTCATTTGATTGAGGTCACTCGATTTGGATAGTTTAAAAGGTTTAATCCGTCAAACTTTACAGTTTCTAAGGTTGATGAGGATCCTCAGGGTTTTATTGATAAGATGGAAAAGATTTTTAGGGTAATACATACTACTAACTTAGATGGTGTGGAGTGTATTATTTATTAGTGTAAGGATATAGCTTATCAGTGGTATGAGAAGTGGGAAGCTATGATTGTTGATGATACTGAGCAGGTTATGTGGGATGACTTTTTAGAGGCCTTTCTTATTAACTTCTTTCCTCAGGAGTTGAGGAAATCTAAGGCCGAGGAGTTTGTTAACTTAAAGTAGGGGAATTTGAGTGTGAAGGAGTATGCTCTAAAATTTTAGTGGTTGTCCCATTGTGATCCAGAGATGGTGTCTAACATAAGATCCAAGATGAGGAAGTTTTATTTTAGGTTGTCCCATGATTTGGTATAGGAGTATAAGGTTGTTATATTGAATAATAATATGGATATCTCCATACTTATAGTTTATATGCAGTAGGTGAAGAATAAAATAAAGATGTAGGTAGAAGTAAAAGAAGGGCAGAATGAGAAGTTTAGGTATTTAGAGTAGGGTGAGGATCCATACAATAGTAGAAAAGATGGTAGACAGTGGACCAAGAAGAAGAAATAGGAAATCTATATTCGTCAGTTAGTACCCATATGCCTTCAGGTGATAATTATTTTTAGACTAGCAGTGGTCCCATGGCACAGGGTGCCCAGTCTCAGGCTAGTGGAGCTCAGTTAGCCTCGTTTTATCCTCCTTGTCATTTTTGTGGAAAGCTCACTATGGATATTATAAGGAAAGGAGAAATCAGTGTTATATTTATGGTTAACTTGGTCATATATAGCAAGATTTTCCTTTAGCCAAGGTTACCACTAGAGGTAATGAAGTTCTGGTTGCCACATCTTCAGCCTCTGGGCCAAAAGGCACTACTTTTGGTATCAACACTGGCCAAAATTATCTCTATGCACTTGCTACTTGTCAAAAATCTGAGGCATACCCAGATGTTATTAATATTATATTACAACTCTTTTCTGGTGATGCTTATTGTTTATTTGATCTGGGTTCTACCCTTTCTTATATGACCCCTTATGTGGTTGTGCATTTTGATTTTGGTCCTGAAAATATTTCCAACCCCTTCTCTGTGTCTACTTTGATGGGTGATTCTATTGTTGCTAGAAAAATCTATAGGGTTTTATGGTGCCTACATTTCTTAGGGAGACGTTAGTGGATTTAATAGAGTTGGATATGGTAGATTTTGATATAATCTTAGCGATGGATTGGCTTCACCAATACTATGCTTCTCTGGGTTGTAGGACCCAAAAGTTCAACTTTCACTTTCCTAATAAATTGGTGATTGAATGGGAGGAGAGTTCATTAATACCTAAAGAGAGGTTTATTTCCTATCTTAGAGCTCAGAAAATAATTTCTAAGGATGTCTATATCATCTAGTTTGGGTTAAAGATTCTATCTTTGAAAGTCCTTCTTTGCAATCTATCACTGTGGCTAATAAATTTTCTAATGTTTTCATGAAGATCTTCCTGGGATCCCTCCTGATAGGGAAATAGATTTTGGGATTGATCTTCTACCTGGTACTCGTCCTACCTCCATTCCTCCTTATAGAATTGATCCAACTAAAGTAAAGGATCTACAGGACTAATTGAAAGATCTTCTTGATAAAGGCTTTATCCATCCTAGTGTTTCTCCATGAGGTGCTACTATACTTTTTGTACGAAAGAAAGATGTGTTCCTTTGGATGTGTATAGAGTACCGTCAGTTGAATAAGATTACAGTGTAGAATAAGTATTCTCTTTCTCTAATTGATGATCCTTTTTATCAGTTTTAGGGTGCTAGATATTTCTTTAAGATTGATATTTGTAAGGCTATCGTCAGTTAAAAATTAGGGAGGTTGATATTCCCAAGACTGCTTTCCAAACCAGGTATGGTCATTATAAGTTTTTGGGTATGTCATTTGGGTTAACTAATGCTCCGACTGCCTTCATGGATATTTTTAAGCAGTTTCTAGTTTTATTTGTTATAGTTTTCATTAATGATATCTTGGCATACTCTAAGAGTGAGGAGGATCATTCCAATCACCTTCGAATTATGTTGTAGACTCTTATGAATCAGGATTTGTCTGCAAAATTTTTTAAGTGAGTTTTGGTTGTGTTGTGACCTTTATTGGACATGTTATTTCTAGTGAAGATATCAAGGTAGATCCACAGAAAGTTGAGGCAGTTAAGAAATAGCCTAGACCCATAACTCCAACTGATATTAAGAGCTTCTTAGGCTTGGATAGTACTATAGGAGATTTTTGGAGATTTCACATCTAATGCTGCTCTATTGATGAAGTTAAATTAGAAAAAAGGTTGAGCTTTTGTTGCCAGATGCTTGTGAAGGGAGTTTTGAGAAGTTGAAGGATAGGTTGACTTCTGCGCTAGTTTTGATCCTACTCGATGGAACTAATGGTTTTATTGTGTTTTATGATGCATCCTATGTGGGACTGGGTTATGTTTAGATGTAGTGTGGTAGGGTCATGGCTATTATTCTAGGCAGCTTAAGGTTCATAAGAGTAATTATTCAACTCACAATTTAGAGTTTGCAGTTGTGGTTTTTGCTTTGAAGATTTGGTGCCATTATCTGTATGGGGTGCATGTGTATATCTATTTAGATCATAAGATCTTGTAGTAGACATTTACTTAGAAATAGTTAAATCTCAGAAAGATGCGATATATTGAATTGCTTAAGTATTATGACATGAGCTTGCACTACCATCTATGTAAAGATAATATTGTTGTTGATCCCCTTAGCAGGTTTTCTATAGGGATCTTATCCCATGTTGATGAAGGGAAAAGAGGACTAATGATGAAAATTCATAGGTTGGCTAACTTAGAAGTTTGTCTTTTAGACTCTGAGGATAGAGGATTCATTGTTCAAGAAGTGGTTAAATAATTTCTTGGTGCTGAGGTAAAGAAGAAGTAGGCTTTAGATCCCATACTTATACAGATTAAGGATAGGGTGGGTCAGCAAAAGGTTATAGCTTTTGAGATTGGGGGAGATGACATCTTGAGGTATCAAGGTAGGTTGTTGATGTGTAAGCAGATTCTAACACATTTGACGCTTTTAACTTAGAATAATTGCAAATTCTTAATCAACTTTTGTCGCTTTTAATTATTTTCTCTTTGATATTGCAGTAAAAGTAAAGATACAAGAGAACCAGCAATAACAGAAGTTAAAAAGTTAATTCTTGAGCAAGTAGAGAGGGAAGTATAGCTGACGACTTATCTGATAAGTCATCAGCCTTGTGATAAGCTAGCAGAGTTATCGTCAGCCTTAGACAGAGAATGGGATTTAGCTAGAAGAACTAACGACAACCTGTAATAAGCCATCATGATCGTTGTTAGGCTTAGGCAGGTAATGGGACTTGAAGTGAAGAAGTGACGATAATTTTGATAAGTTGTCACAAAACTGATAAGTCGTCAGGCTTCATTGTCAGCTAAAGACAGAACTTGTCCAAATGTGAAGAGGAGCTGACGACATTATTGATGAGGCATCAAACTCTTGATAAGCCATCACACATGTCATTGTCTGTTCGAGAAAATACTGTGATCTGTGATTTTTTTTCCATAATTAGGATGAAGTATTTAAAGCATATGTTAGGGTTTTCTAATAATAAGGGGCATAATATCTTGAACTTATTCCAAAGGAAAAGACACCTCTTTTTGAGGCTCAAAACTTAGAATTCTATTTTTAATTCTTTGATTTAGTTATGGGATATTCTTCTTGAATTTGGGAAGAGAATCAATTTCAGACTACATCTTTTGTAAGTTTAATCACTTTGAATTATGAATTCAGTTATTGTTATCGCTTTCTTTTTTGTGTGGAACTAAAACCCACAACTAGGGTTGTGGGATCTATGATTTCTCCTGTATTGTCTTAATAGTTGGTTAGGGTTTGGGTGATTGTGGGAACATCTTGATAATTTTTTTGTATTAATTATTTTATATTGGTTGCAAACCATAGATCTCGCCTTATGTTGATTTGCTCGAACTGATAAATAAACTAAAGGTAGTGAATTATCAATGAGGATTTGGGAAGGTTAAGTTCCCATATAACAAATAATGTTGTAACAAGATTGATCAAATTGAGATAAAATCAGTATGAATAGAATAATTTCCTAAGTTTGAGAGAATTAAGGAGTTCAACATCTAAGTAGGTTGAGAAACACTTAGATGGACTGTCGAAACTGATAATTTGGTGTTTTCCACAAGTCATGAAATCCCAATACTACAGTTCTTATTTAATGGGGATTAATAATCCTAGTGATCACAACCCTAGTTCCTCTTTATCACTGATTTGAACCATTAAAATTTTAGTTTTGAGCTCTGAAGCAAGTTAAAACTTTAACATTTGTTTGATCATCAAAAACCCCCTATTTTATCTTTTCGTATCATTTGTTTAAATTCAACTTATAGCTATAGTTTCAAATTAGTTTAATCACCACTCACATCGTTCCTCATGGATTCGACCCCGACACCAAAGTTGGGTAAATATATTAACGACGACCGTCTTGCACTAAATTAATATGTAAGTTAAATGTTATTAGCTATGTGTACCTGATGTTGATGGGCTAAGCGAAAGGATTTTGACTGAGGCTCATGAGTTCAGATATATAGTTCACTTGGGTTCAACTAAGATGTATCATGACTTGAAGAAAATCTATTTATGGAACAATATGAATAAGGATGTGGCAAATTTTATTTCTATGTATATGGTTTATCAGTAAGTTAAGGTTGAGCATTTAAGGCCTGATGGCATATCTCAAAAGGTAGAGTTGCCTATGTAGTAGTAGGATATGATCAATATGGATTTTAATATGGGTATCCCGCGGTCTCGCAATTAGTATGATTTCATTTGGGTCATTGTGGATAGAATGACTAAGTCCGCTCACTTTTTGCCTATTAGGACTAACTACTTAGGAGAGGATTATGAAAAGTTATTCATTTAGGAGATTGTGAAGTTGCATGGTGCGTCGGTTTCCATCATTTCAAACTGAGTTATGCAATTTTTATCTGAGTTCTGGCATTCATTTCAGAAAGGTTTGGGTACACATGTGAACCTTAGCATCGCTTTCCATCCTCAAATGGATGGGAAAATGGAAAGTATTATTTAGACTTTGGATGATATGCTAAGGGCTTGTATGACTAATTTTAAAGGAATTTAGGTTTATCATTTGCTTTTTATTGAGTTTGTGTACAAGAATAGTTATCATTCTAGAATTTTGATGGCCCCTTTCGAGGATCTTTATAGTAGGATGTACAGGTATCCTATTAGATGGTTTGAGGTTTGTGAGACTAGGCTGTTTGTTCCTTACTTGGTTCATCAAACCATGGAAATAGTAAAAGTAATTAGAGAAAGACCTAAGAATGCTTAAAGTCGCCAAAATTCTTATACAAACATGAGACAAAGAGAATTGGAGTTTGAAGCAAGTGATTTTGTATTATTGAAGGTGTCCCCTATGAAAGGAGTCATGAGGTTTAGGAAGAAGGAGAAGATTAGTCCTTGTTACATTGGTCCCTATCAAATTTTTAGGAGAATTAGAAATATGGCATATGAGTTAGATTTGCCTGCAAATTTAGCTTTGATTCATCCCGTATTTCATGTTTCCATGTTGAAAAAGTGTGTGGGTGATCCTTCCTTGATAGTGCCTGTTGAGGATGTTGGTGTTACGGATTCCTTATATTATGTGGAAGTCCTAATTGAAATATTGGATAAGTAAGTTCATAAATTTAGAACAAAGGATGTAGCTTCGGTGAAGGTCCTTTGGAGAAATCAAAAGGTGAAAGAATCTACAAGGGAAGCTGAGGAAGATATGAAGACCAAATACCCATTCTTGTTCTCCGAGTTGGATGAAAGTGCTTAAGGTATGACTTTTATTTTCCTCTTGCCAGTTTCTGAGTTTGGCAATTGATTTTGGTGTATTCTTTCTAGTCTCTTTCTAAAAATATTCTAACTCATCATTAGGGGATGAATAATCCTAAGAAGGATAATGTAACACCCCATAAAATTTTGATCATTTTATTTTTGACCTTTTCACATGCGTAATATTGATTTTTCACTTGAATTATGTTTAGGGATGTTAAAAGGGTGATTTGAAAAGTTTTAGAGTTTTTTGAAGAGGTTTGGGCTCATTTTGGGACCCTGAGGCAGTGAGGGTCCATGATAAGGCTGTGTTACAGAGGTTAACCTCCATGATATTGGCGTGGCACGAAGGCTAACCTCCGCGATAATGGCATGCCATGCCAGTGTTTTAATTTTGTCCAGTTTTATTTTTTTCACTTGGGGTGAGGAGCTTTAGGTCTTTTTAGCCCTTGTACGACCTTTAAAAATAAAATAAGTATAATTTTCCCAGTTTTAAAAGATTAAATCATTTTTTTTCTCTCTCAAACTCAAAACCCAAGAACATCAAGGGTTTCATAGAGAATTCATCATCCGAGCTCTAAACCCCAAACTGACTTCAGTTTCTTGTGTATTTTAGGAATGTTTTTCTTCCCTAAACTTGAATTTTATATTGTGGCATTAATTGAATAGACTTTTATGTGATTTAAATTATGGGTTTTGAAATTCGGTTGAGGAATTTTGGATGTTATTGATTGAACTATTCATCCTATATTTTAATTTGATTAGTCATGCTTTAAATTGATATTTTTGGGATTGAATTGGTACATTGTTTAAATAGTTGGAATGGGGAACATGGGTTTTCCTAAATTGGATGGACTTTGACTTGGAATTGGCATTAACCTTAACCCGTTGTATAATCATCTTTTGAATACGGACAAATTGCATGGTTTAACTTGCTTTGGAACTCAATGCATTTCATAAATGGATAATTGAATATAAAAATGGATTTGGGCGGCCTTGGTGGTCAAGATTTGGATTTAAATAGAACTTGGGAGTCAATGTGGTTATGGGGATTGGTTTGACAAGTTTAATTTTGCTTGCAAGCATGTTGTTATGATGATACCAAGTGGTAAATGCCTTAATGAATGACTCCTGGGTTAATGTTTGGAACTATGTGCTAAGCGATTTTAATTTGGGCTTAAAGTGGGTTGTGTAGCTCACTGTGAAGGTGTAAGTCCCGGAGGGAGAACACTGAAAACCATATTTGTTGGTGTTGGGGGTATATATGATTGTGTGCTTGGCACACGCTTGATATATATATATATATGGGACAATTATTGGCCATGATGGCTTTAGTTTTCTCTCAGTTTTTTCCTCGATTTGTGCAGCTAACATGCACTGGGGCCCTTTCAGTAGGGGAAGCTGAACCCATATATCCCATGGGTTCCTTTAGGATGGATCGAGCAACACTCTCTAGGTTAATGGTTTTAAAATGCTCATGTTCATGACCCTTACTCTATCCCGACATCCTATATATGTATAGATAAATGTCTGCATGTGAATTTGACCTTTTTTAACATGGCATTATATTATCACTTTCCCTGAGTTACATGTTAGTGCTTATCCAATTGATCCTCTTAGGACTCTACATTGTTTCATCATATAGGTTCTGAAGATTTATATGTTGTTCCCATGCAGCATTAGGTGGTTGAGCATATTTGATGAGTTGATGTGAAGTGGTGAGCCTCCATCCTTCAAAAGTCCATATTATTTCATTATTCTTTCCTTATTGACTGAGTACTTTTGGATTTTTTTCTAGCCATATTCGTAGGTATGTCCTAACTTAGATGTTATTCTGGTTTTAAAGTCTTTCGTGGGCAGATGTGAGTTGGTTATTGTTTTGACTCTTAGTTTTATTTGAGATATCTATTTCTTCTTATTACTATTGATTAGTTTCTACTTTATTGTTATTTTTGTTCTCTTAAGGTTAGGCTATGGGGATGGTCTCCAGTCCATAGTGGGATTGAGATACCCATCACATCCAAGCCCTAGTTTGGGTCATGACATGCGGGCTCATTTGCAGTGGAAAGCAACACATACCCACCCCTTCATGAGGTGCAACCTCTTTTAGGTACAAAACTTTGCCCCAATGCACCCAAACTCTTTTTGAAGTGTTCTATTCTTAATATAGGGGTTATGTAGGCTCATTTAAGCTAGTTTTTGGACCCGGTAACACCCGGGGTATTATAGAAACAAAGGAAGAAACCTGGTAGTTTTAGAAGTGTCACTAACCACTCAAATTCAGGTAGTAATACAGGATATAGATATGGTAACCATGGATATGTTGATCAAGGAGGAATTAGAGGTAATTTTAAAGCTAATAATATCTCTAGTGGATCATGTGAAAATACTCAAGTTGCATCAACAAGTAAGGCATCAGTCAACCATGAGGGAAACACTATCATTTTTGCAAAATGACAACCTTTTACTGAAGAAGAATACAGACAGATTCTAAATATGCTTCACAAATATATCTCAGAGACTAAGCAGGTCAACATTACAGGTATCACAACTTGTTTCACATGATGTATTTACACAATATTAGATAGTAGATTCAGGTGCTTCTCACTATATAACATCCAATAGATATATATTGAGGGATATTTATAACCTGACTAAGTCACAGAAAGATCAAGTTCTTTTGCCTACAAGAGATATAAGGTGGAGGTAATTCATATTAGTAAAGAAGACATTTTTAATGATGAAGCAATGAAGAATATTCTGTTAGTGCCAGATTTCAAATTTAATTTGTTTTTCTCTCAAAAATCAATAGGGAATTATCTTGCTTTATATCTTTTTACCCTAGTTGTTGAGAAAGAAAGAAGACATGGATGCCATATGGGTATTTTTTGACCAAAGTATTTGATCACGATGGAGTAGTTGAGAGTAAAGAGACTCCAGGAACAGTTAAACAAAAGTTTAGTTTGATAACGTTGGTGGAAAATGGATGATTAAAGAAACGGTGGGAATTGTGTCACAAGTGTCAAAACTTTTGGCTGCTAGGGAGAAATTAAGTAAGGAGATAGAGGAGATGAGGATCCAATTGGCTACAAAAAATTCTAAGATAGTGCATTTAAAGATGCAGAATCAAAAGATATCCTCAGAAGGACCTAGTGCCATAGAAGAATTTATAGCTAAAAAATTCGAAGCTCCTAACTGAGGTTGTAGAACTCACTCAGGAGGTTCATGGTCTGAATGTTAAAGTTAAGGCCCTCACTAAACAATTGTTAAATGCCCATGCTGCAGAGAGTTCTCGAATTAAGTTGTTGCTAAAATCATTCTCCCCTAAGCCCCCTCCCACTTAAGTCTTGTCATTCCTTTGTGTCTTTTTAATCCCTATGTGTTAGTTTCTAGTCCTTATTCCCAATGTGGCTTGTGATGGATTAGAGTTTTATATTTATTTTAGTTTGAAGTAGTGGCATTGACTTCTCTTAACAATGATTGAATTCCTTTTTGGGTGTATCATCTGTTTCTTTTTTATTCTTAAAAGCTATTTTTTATGTCAGTTTGCCCCAATGTCTTTGAGTTAACTATCTTGTGATTACTTTATCATTGGTTTACTACTATTACTTTTCAATGATGCCAAAAGGGGGAATACTGAATGCATAAGGTTGGGAACATGGGGGTGTGTTGTGGAACAGGTACCAAGATGGTGTATATGACAGGTGATACGTGAAGAAGGCAAATGGTAGCCCATTGAAGAATGAAGACAGATTGACAGGGGGAAGAATACTGGTAGACTATTAAAGAATTAGTACAAGTATATTGATAGGGGAAACGTTGAAAATACAGCAATGTGTTGAGTTTTTTATATCAACTGACAACAAGGGACCAGGTCCCTATGTTTAAGGGAAACAAAATGCAAAGTGATAGGGGAACATTCACTGACAATAGTGCCAATCACTCCAACTATATAAGGTGAATGAGATTGATGTTTTAAAGATCGGTGGTCATATTTTGAGTTTTGTTATCATCAAAAAAGGAAAATTACTATATATTTTTTTTATGATAAGCAACAGACAACAAGGGACCAGGTCCATGGGTTGTCATGAAAAAATACAATTGTCACAAGGTCTGTGCAGTTTTGTCTTCTAGTGTAACAAACTACACAGTTGAGCTTATACCTTTCTGGACACTAGGCCCAATTAGATTTCTACCCTGATCATTATTCCATTATAAAAAAAAAAATGTTTCTCAAATTGGTGAGTTTTCGTAATTCAGATTATTCAAAAGTGAAAGAGACAAAACTCAGTTGCTCAAGTATTGGTCAAGTTCTTGATATCTTCATGTATTGAAAAGAGTGAGTGTTCTTGAGTAGAGGTATGATTTTTAACTGAATTACTCGCATTATAAGAGTAATGTCTTCTTTACTTTCTTGAGTGAGCTTAGGTAGAGTTACCTAAGGTTGATATTGGTTAGAGTTAATCAATATCAAGGTATGTTCTTGGCATAGTTGTCAAGATAGGCTTATAGTAGAGTTATTATAAGTAGGAGAAACCAGGAGTTAGGTTCATATTGAGTCTATAATCAAGAGGTTGATTATACTGAACTATTGAGGTGCTTGTGAGGGCAAGTCGTGTTTTTTCCTCCCTTGAGAAAAGAGGTTTCTACGTTAAAATCTTTGTGCTGTTTAGTTTTTGAAAAGTTTTTGTTTTTCTGTGCTTTACTATTTGATTTCGTGTGAATGACTTTAAGGGACCTGATCCCTTATTATATGGTGTAACCCCTCCTAGTTTCATCATTAACACATATGGGAGATACCTTATATTTCCCCTTTTGGTATCATCAAAGAGGGAAAACAATAAACCACATAACAAGTAAACGAACATGTTTACCATGACCATTAAGGCTACACTAACATGAATAACAATAAGTCGATAAAGAGAGAGGTTATAGAATCAACACAAACATTCATTAATTATAAGGGAATCACCATACATAGTAGATAAGGAAAGAACTAAGAACCAAGGACCAAGTAAACACCACTATAGAGGAGACACAAAAAGAGGACATAGGAAATAATGGGGCTTAGGACACAACGAAGACCAGGTTGGGAGGACTTATAAAGAAGGACCAGAAAGTTGATGGAAAAGATGAGTCATCCATCTTTCTCAGTAGCATGGTTCCTCAAGATTTGTTGAGGTAGATCCTCCACCTTGGCTTCTAATGCTCGAACCTTGGTCTGCAATATCTCATTTTCACCTCGAAGACTCTCACTTTCACCTGGCCTCTTCCCCTATGACTTCAGGAGTGCAACCTTCAAGCTTGCAACTTCAGTATCCTTCTTGCCATACGGGCAGTCATTTCCTCCAGTTCACCAGTCAACCTGGTCTACACATCAATTGACTCAACCACCATAGACTTTGACTTTACACCACTTTCCATGGAATACACTCATTATCTTTTAATATAAAAAGTGTGAATATTTTCTTAGAAGAACCATCCTTCTTAGGGGTACACGACACATCAAATTAGGTGACAACTCTATTCAATAGGAATCCATAGGATAAACCATGCTTGCCATCTTTTATAGTCATCACTTTATGAATATGTTTGATCATAATAGCAGGCGGATTGATTTTCTTGAACTTTGATCATCCAATTTATAAATGCGCTTAAGAAATTTCTCCGACCCACATTCATCCTTTAGGGACCTGATTCTCTAAGTGGTCACTCCTAGTGCTTCGATAAGAACTTATTCATCTCAAGCAATATTAATACCATGAACCTGAGTGGTAGGCCTAAAGAATCCTCAGTGAAGGTAAGATCATGGTATAACATGAAAACTTTCTTCTCATAGAGATCTGGAATAGGAGGATCGAGAGATGTTCCTAATTTTAAAATTTCACAATTTCTAGAAACTCGACCATTTAAAGCATACCAGCAACTTCAGGATCAAACACGCATCCCTGAAATACCTCTTAAGTTTCAAGCACTTCTTGCCTATCTTCTCTAGGAAGTACCTTCTATTTGCACTTAGAGATGGACACTTTACCACTGGGACTCTATCCCTTGACAATCACACCAGAACTTTAAAAGGTCTAGAAGTTTTAAGGGCCGGGACCTGGCTCCTTTGTAATCTAACACTCCTCTTTTTTACGTTTGTCTCTACTCACTAATCCAACTTTCTTAATCAATAAACCAATTTTTTATTGCTTTTTTCATTCGTGTTACAATACCAGTCTTGGATGTAACCCTACGGTCAGACACATTCTTAGAAATATCTTTATTAATGTATTCCTTAATATCGTCATCATCATTCATCTTCTCTACTGGCACTATTGCCTGGGGGGACTTCAAACTCAGTTCAAACCTTTTCTTCAGAATTTTCTTCTTCCTAGTGTTATGTTTGCTCTTCACAAGGCAGATTTCAATAATTTTTGGGAACTCGCTCGAGTCCCATGAACTTTAGTGGACTTGGAGAAGAGTCTGGCAATGGTAAGCACCCAATGTTTCCTGACTCTATATTACAGGGGCCTATTACCACTGTCCATTTGCTCCCCAACATCTGCCTTTTTAACCTCATCCAAACCCTATTTGTTCCATAATATCTTCTTTATCAACATCTAAGATACCATTATTTTGATGCCTAGTTGCTAGAGATCTTAGTGTGTTATCCCATTTGGGAAGATAAGAAGTGCCAGTGCTTCTGGGCAACTCTTCACTCAGTATAGTCAAACCTTGGATAACCATTGCTTCACTAACAGCAAGAATATTAGAAGATGTGACTCTCTCATCAAGCAAATCACCATCAAATATATATTCATCAATTGAGTGATTCTCTTGAACTACCAGCGAACCAGGTCCCTCAGATATAGTATTTTCAGATTGAAGGACAATCGAAGGATCCTGAGAACTAGGTTGAAAAGTAGGTTCAACAACAGACATGGGTTGTTCCTTGAGGGAACTAGGAGTGAATAGAGTTTCTATAGATTTTCCATTACTGCTATATCTGGAAGAAGTAATGAGAGAGGATTTGAAGTTTCTAGAGGGATAAAGAGAACTGTATCACTGGGCAAATAAGAGTGAATGAGTTGGATAGATGCAAAAGAATTATGAATATCGGGTCAATGGGAGATGAAAGAGAAGTGACCAAAAGTGTTTTGGGCTCATTAGAAGATAGATAGGAGTGAGTCAATTGAGACATGGTAGAAGAAGTTTTTTAAAAGGAATTCAAAGAACTTAGAGTGATTGGGAACTAATGTTTTAAGAATTTTGAGTAAATAAGAAAAGAGAGAAAGTTTGATGTTTAAACAGAGGAGGAAAAGAATGAATTAGATTTGAAATAATGGGTGTGAAGTGAAGTATTCGGTCAGATGTGTGTGATGATTAGGATGAAAAGAGGGATTTTTAACTTTTTGAACAAGGCAGGAAAATACGTGTCATATATGACTTAATTTTTAAAAGGTTTCAGTAAATAGAAAGGTATGATACTAACCTTAAGAGGGGCCTGGTCCCTACACGTTTTTGACTATTAGTGCTTGAGTTTATCTCACCTCTCTCTTTACCTTCTTCTTATTACCATGGTTGTATTAGCGATGGTGTGCCTGCTTGAATTTTCTCTTCTAGAATATTCTCCATTCCTCTTCATAATTTTGAGAAATTTTTTAGTGATGTAAGTATTTTCTTCATCCTCTTCACTTGATTCTCCATTTGCCTATTTGAAGGCCAAATTCCTGTCTTTCTTCTATTCACTTAATCCCTTATTTTGTTGTCTTTTGAGTTCATAGGTTTTTAAGTTTCAAATTAACTCATCCATGGTTAGGGTTTTAAGTTCCTTTGACTCAATAATAGCACCAGCCTTTTTATCCCATGACTTTGGCAAGATGCTGAGAATTTTTCAAACTTGTTTGGTAGGTCTGATCACCTTACTAAGACAATGCAAATTATTTGTGATCGCAGTGAACGCATTCTTGGATTGACTCACCTTCTTTCATGTTGAATGTTTCATATTAAGTAGTTAGCATGTCAACTTTTGACTCCTTAACCTAACTAACACCCACGTATGGTGTTTGCAAACATTCCCAAATATCCTTAGCTGAATCACAACCTAAGATTCCATTATATTCATCATGTGCAATACCACAAACGAAAAGTTTCTTGGCTTTATAGTTTTTCTCAGTCTTCTTCCTGTCAGCATCATCAAACTCCTTTCTCATTTTAGGAACTGTTGAGGTGAATTACCAACCTTGATAGGTTTTGTAGGAACATAAGGTCCATCAAGTGTTACATCCCATAATTCATTGTCCTCAACCATGATAAAATAATGCATGTGTGTCTTCCACCACCTATAGTACTGGCGATTGAACCTAGGTGGTTTAGTAGTGGATTAAGTTTCTTTGAGATTTGATGGTGTTGCCATCTGAGATAATCCTTCGTAGGTGTTAACCATTTAGTAAGAACCCGCTCTAATACCAATTTAAGAGACATAAGGATTACCCACCAACCTAGGGACCAGGTCCCCAACCAATTTTTACAATAATAAACAAGAACAAATAAAAATTAAGATTAAGGAAACAAACACAAGATATTTATGTGAAAACCTCCTTGCTCAAGGGAGTAAACCACAACCTACTTTATAGGATTTTCTACCACTTCACTATCTTCAAGAAACTTGAATACAGACTCTGTAGTTCAAGGATTAAACTCTTAATCCTAAGTATCGTTGCAATAACTCTATTACAAGACTCCACCACAATGACTTTATTGCTATCAACATGAATTAACTAATTATAGTTGATTCAAACACTGCTAACTCTAGCCCTAACTATCAACAATTCGAGCTGACTTAACATTAGAAAAATCAATAAACAATGAAAAGACCTACAATATCTTGATAAGAGAAGTAGGTTTGAGAGTTTACAAATCCCTAGATAAAGATTCAAATACAACAAGAACATATGAAAACTAATTCGACTGAGCATGTCCCTGTTGTCGATGATGCTTTGTTGAATATTTGCTTCAAAAAGATCGTGTGTTCTTTGTTTGTGAGAGCTAGGGTTTTCTTGTTGTAACATATTGTATAAATATGAGACAAGAAAATCTAGGACTATTCTGATTAGTTAGGACAAAAAGGCGTTGCTCCTCTGCCAAATTTCTTATCCAGTACACTTCCAGTTGTAATGCTAACTTGCAACAAAAAGCACAGAGCCAATGAACCCGATTTGTTAAGAGCGATAACTTGTCATCAAAAGTGCTTTCCCTAACTCCATGGGGACCAGGTCCCAACGATGGTTTGTCAGTCATTAAAATTAAGAACTTAACAAATCCCGGAATAACTAATCCCACAATGAGCTATTCCATGCATTTTATCCCAACCAAATACTGAATAAGCTCATCCTGAACTTAATCCCGAAATTAGTTATCCTTATCCCTTGTTACCAGACAACCCCTTAGAATCACAAAACAAATATCTTAAAACACTTTAGATTCTTTATCTTGTGTTGCTTGTCAATATCTCGTTGTTCCTTTGTTCATCAAATGGAAGTGTTGAAAATTTTTGTTTATTTTTATTATATTGTGTTGGAAATTACTAAAAAATAAGACAAATGTGTCTTGTGAGTAAATTTTGAGTGACAATTACCCTGTCTTAAAAAAGAATGAGATGATATATTTAGCTTTGCTTTGCTCTGCAAAGAAAGTGTTGTACAAAAGAAAACAGATTTGGAGGGGAGAAAAAAAATATAAACTTAAATAGAAAAAAAAAAAAAAAAAGAGATGACGATGCAAATTGCATACCATGGATATTAAACACGAAGGAGAAGAGGAAAATGGCGTTTTGAGCAACATTTGATTTGAAAAAGAGTTTTGATGGAAATATATGTTGTTTGATTCAAAAACATGATCTCACAGTCACATAAGCTTTAATTTTTTCTTACTTTTCACTTCATATGCATTTGAAATTGGGTTGTTATATATTTTATGCCATGTCAGCAAAAAAGGTATAATAATTTTATTTTGAAAATAGGTTAAGGGGGTAATAGGACTCTAGCAAAGTTTAAGTGTGTAGTTGAAATTTGAGAATATGTTGAGGGGAATATTTATGTCTTTTGACAAAATTATTTTGTAAAGCATGCAAATGCATGTCTTGTGCATTTTATCTATGAAAATAAGAATGTAAAAGTCATATTAAGAAAATATTAAAGTTAAAAAAAAATTGCCTAAAAGATTATAATTAAACATTTTTCTATTATATAGAAGTAGTGGTTTCGACATGTCTGCTTCAGCGGACTGCTTGCTCCGTGATTTTACTATATCAAACCTAATTAATTATTATAAGTTATTTATATATTAAAAAATTAATAATATTTGATTAAGAAAATAAAATAGACATTTATGACATATCCGTTTCAACCATAATTTTACTATATCATCCCTAATTAATTATTTTAAGTCATTTATATATTAGAAATTAATAATATTCAATCTATAATTTTTCTATATCGCCCCTAATTAATTATTATAAGTCATTTCTATATTAAAAATAATAATAATTAATTAAAAAATAAAATAAATATTTATGATATGTCTGCTTCAGCTGGTTCAACTGTGATTTTACTATATCACCCCAAATTAATTATTATAGTCATTTATGTATTAAAAAATTAATAATATTTAATTAAAAATATAAAATAGACATTTATGACATGTCTATTTCAGCTGCTTCACCATAGTTTAACTAAATATCACCCCTAATTAATTATTATAAGTTATTTAATTATTAAAAATTAATAATATTTAATAAAATGGGTAAAATAGGTATAAAAATGATAAATTAACTGTTGATGTTTTAAATTAACTTGAAGTCCTATATGTGGTTCACTTAAAAAAAATTTCACGAGTATTTTTTGTTGTAATTTTGCTATGTCACTTCTAATTAGTTGTTGTAAGTCATTTAAGACACTTATGTTTCATTGCTTTAATCGTGATTTTATTATATCACCCCTAATTAATTATTATGGCCATCTAACGATTGTGCCACTTAAATTGAAATAGAAAAATATTATAAATAAAAATAACTAAATTTTAAATTATTAAAAAAAATATAATTGGCTATCGACGACACAAAACTCTGGACAAGGAGAGCAACATATATTATTGAAGAATTACATAAAAAGTATTATAAATTACAATAGTTAACAACTTAAAATATCTAAAAACAATTTAATATGTTATATATTTCAAAAAAAATATGTAAAAATACTATAAATCACAATAATTAATAGATTAAAAAAATTTAAAAATATAAAATATTTGGTTGACTCTCGAAATTATATAAGTGTCACTTAAATTGAAATAGAAGAAAAGTATTATAAATTACAATAATTAAAAACTTAAATTATTTTTAAAATATATTGACTATCAATGCCACAAATATTTGAACAAGAAAAGTAATATATATTATTTAAAAATTACATAAAAAATATTATGAATTACAATACTTAACATGTTAAATTATCTAAATGCATATTTAAAGTATTATTGATTATCTAAATTATATTTGTGTCATATAAATTGAGACAAAAATATATATATATATTGAACTCGTGCAAGATCCCGGATGAATCTTAGAATGTATATGCAATTCTTTTTTCTAAAACTTTTGTTTAAATATATCAAGATTGAAAAGACAAGTTCTAATACAACAAATCAACCATTGTATAAAAAATAATGTTAGCATAAATAATATCAGTATTACTAGCATTATTAATGCAAACATTATTAATATATTCTATTCAAAATTATTTCTATACACTCTAACAAACGACTCTTACGTTTCAATCAAAGGAACATATACAAAAGTAAAGTTTGATAAAACATTTATAAAAGTATGTTTTATCATGTTCTCAAAGTCAAATAACTTAAATTAATATGACAGATGGTAACTTATTTTTTTTTATAATTTTCAAACACTAAAAGTTTAAATTTAAAATATTAGTTTAATTAACTTCAAAGAACAATTTGACAAATAAAAGAGAAGGAAAAATGAAAGAAAAGGATGTTTATGTCGGCTTAGTAGGGAAATATAATACAATTTTGGGTTATTAATTGCAACTCACATATGATGTAATATGCAATGGCTAGATAACTCTTTATCTTTTCAACAATTAATCTCTATTTTATACAACAGGTGTCAAGCCTTATGCATCAATTAATCTCAGTCATATGATTAAAGATTTAAACTTCAAAATAAATCAAAATTTGCTATTTATATGAGTAAGTTATACATAATTATCTTATGCGATAATTTGGCTCCTGAAAAATACTATCAAGTAAATATGTTTTGTGTATTCATATTTTATAATTCATAATTAAAATTGATATCAATCTAATTTATCGTACATAGTCAAAGTATCTAAATATTGGGTCCGTACTGACACGGGCCATGTTCTCTAGTCTAAATATATAAGAATGAAATTGGTTATATATAAGAATGATGTATAGAGTTCTTAAAAAATTAATGAATGGAGTAATTATTTTTTGTTTCTGTGAACTATTTTTTGACGGAATAAAGAAAAAATTAGTTGATAGAATAATATATATATAATATAAAGAAGGGTTATAGATATGTCTATGTGGCATGTCTTTATGGCCTCCATTCATATCTTTCTGTTTTCTCTATTTTTTGACAATTTTTCCTTCATTTTTCTGCATAATTCAATTACTAATTGAATTTAAAAGCCTTATAGATAAAAAATTCATTTGTAAAGGTTGCCACGTACTTGCAATTAATCGGATTAATCCCACTTATACTATTGTCCCACCCCACGTAGTATCAAGATTTACTGATATATTAATTAGCCTAAAGTAGTTTTTTCTTTGAAAAAACGTACACAAATGGCCACTCGAACGAAATTAATTCCACAAAAATGGTTATGAAATTTAAATTTCATTTTCTGGCCATTTTAATTTGTTGGCTTATTCTATACATTTTCTATACATATTCTTTAAGGTTTCTATACATATCTTATACATATCAATATTTTATACGAAAATTATATAGTTTCCATAAACAATTTATAAAATAATTGTACAATTTTTTTTTTACATATTTTATACAATACTTATATAATTTTTATACACTTTCCATATAATTTTTTTACATATATATTTTATACATATACGTATTTGATTGAACTATACAATTTCTATACATATATCTTATATGGATACATATTCTATATAACAATTATACCATTTTATACAATTATATTTAATTATTATTTTTAAACAATCAAAAAAAAGTAAAATATTTTTCAATTAAAAAATGTGTTGCAAAAAAAACTGAAATATTTTTAGAAAAGGGCCAAATGGCCCTAGTTGGAAACTTTATCAATATTGTATATGGACTGTATCAATATGAAGTATAAAGTGTATCTAAACTACATGGGCCAAAATGATCCAAAAATTGCATGTCATAGATCCAACTATGGTTGACTTAAGATATTTGATCCCAATAAAAAATGTCTTTAAAGAATAACTTTCTTTACTTTTTAAGTATAATACAAGTATTATTTACCCCTCTACACCTCAAATATATTTTTAAAACTTTTCAAACTTATTTGTCTCTTAAATTTTATTTTTTATTATTTTCACTTTTTATTTTTTCCTTTAAGTTATTATACTATTTTTTATTATTTTCACTTTTTAATTTTTTTCTTTAATTTTATTATTTTCACTTTTTATTTTTTCCTTTAATTTTATTTTTATGTTTTAATTCATTTTTCTCAAACTTTATTCTTTTTTCTTTTTTCTCAAGCATTATCTATTTTTTTTCCTTTTTTAATTCATTTATCTTTAACCTTTATTTTTCTTTTATTTTTTGCTTTTATCAATTCTCTTTTTTTTTTCCCTCATTTTTCTCAAACTTTATCTTTATTTTTTTTCCTCTCATTTGTTATTTTCTCAATTTTTTCAATTCTTCGCTTTTTTCTTAATCTTTAATTTTTTTCTTGCCTTTTTTTTTCTCACTCTTTTTTTTATTTCTCTATTTTGTTTGATCGTTTTTTTCTTTTTTCAGTTTTCTTTTTTTTTCCTCATTTTTTTCAAATTTTATTTTTATTTTTCCTCTCATTTTTATTTTTCTCAATTTTTTAATTCTTCATTTTTTTCTTGATCTTTATGTTTTTTTCTTTTCTTTTTTTTTTCTCAATATTTATTTTATTTCTTTATTTTATTTGATCGCTTTTTTTTGTTTTCTCAACTTCTCTTATATTTTGTTAAGAAATAAAAAATTGGATAATCCACAAAGGGATTTTCCTTTTTTTGATATCAAAGCAAATTTAAGGGCATGAATTATTATTACGAAGTTCTTTGAAAATTCTTGAGATAAGTCGTGTATCTAAGGCGAGAGTTGTAGAATATCTCATAAATAAAGACATAATGTAGTAGTGTCAACTCTTGCCCGTGGGACATAATTTACTATTTGAAAGTCCTTGAGCAAAATCTTGTCACTAAGGCAAGAGTTGTAGAACATCCCATAAATGAAGACATAATGTGGTAGTGTCAACTCTTGCCCCTGGGGCATAATTTATTATTTGAAAGTCCTTGAACTAAGTCTTGCCTCTAAGGCAAGAGTTGTAGAACATCCCATAAATAAAGACATAATGTGGTAGTGTCAACTCTTGCTCGTGGGACATAATTTGTAGTTTGAAAGTCCTTGAGCTAAGTCTTGTCTCTAAGGCAATAGTTGTAGAACATCTCAAAAATGAAAACATAACGTGGTAGAGTCAACTTTTGCCCGTGGGACATAATTTGTAGTTTGAAAGTCCTTGAGCTAATTAAGTCTTGCCTCTAAGGCAGTAGTTGTAGAACATCTCATAAATGAAAACATAACGTGGTAAAGTGAACTCTTGCCCGTGGGGCATAATTTGTAGTTTGAAAGTCCTTGATCCAAGTCTTGCCTCTAAGGAAATAGTTGTAGAATATCTCATAAATGAAATATAACGTGGTAGAGTTAACTCTTTCCAGTGGGGCATAATTTGTAGTTTTAAAGTCCTTCAACTAAGTCTTGCTTCTAAGGCAATAGTTGTAGAACATCTCATAAATAAAAATATAACGTGGTAGAGTTAACTCTTGCCCGTGGGGCATAATTTATAGTTTGAAAGTCCTTGAGTCAAGTCTTGCCTCTAAGGAAATAGTTGTAGAACATCTCATAAATGAAAACATAATGTGGCAGAGTCAACTCTTGTCCGTGGGAAATAATTTATTGTTTGAAAGTCCTTGAGCTAAGTCTTGCCTCTAAGGAAATAGTTGTAGAACATCTCATAAATGAAAACATAACGTGGTAAGTCGACTCTTGCCCGTGGAGAATAATTTGTAGTTTGAAAGTCCTTGAGCCAAGTCTTGCCTCTAAGGCAATAGTTATAGAATATCTCATAAATGAAAACCTAATGTGGTAGAGTCAACTCTTGTCTGTGGGGTATAATTTGTTGTTTGAAAGTTCTCGAGTCAAGTCTTCCATTTAAAGCAATAGTTGTAGAATATCTCATAAATGAAAACATAATGTGGTAGAGTCAAATCTTGCCCGTGGGACCTAATTTGTTGTTTGAAAGTCCTTGAGCTAAGTCTTGTCTCTAAGGCAATAGTTGTAAAACATCTCATAAATGAAAACATAACGTGGTAGAGTCAATTCTTGCCCGTGGGACTTAATTTGTTACTTGAAAGTCCTTAAGCTAAGCCTTACCTCTAAGGCAATAGTTGTAGAACATCTCATAAATCAAAATACAATATGGTAGTATCAACTCTTTCCTATGAAACATAACTTGTTATTTGAAAGTCATAAGTCTTGCTTCTATAGTGTCAACTCTTGCCCATGAAACATAGCTTATTGTTAAATCTTACCTTTATAATGTGATAGTGTCAACTCTTACTCAAGAGATGTATCTTGAATGAAAGAAATTGAAGAAAAGAACAAAAATAATAAAAATTACAAAAAAAGAAAAAACGAAGAAAAATATCAAAAGAAAAAACAAAGAAAATGTAGAAGTTGAGAAAGAATAGAAAAAAATAAAGGTTGATAAAAAAAAATAAAGATTAAATAAAAATAAAGGTTGAGAAAAAAATTTAAAAAAAGAAAAATATAAAAATCAAAGAAAAATAAAAAAAAAAAATTTATAAAAGTAGACGTTGAAAGGTGTAAAGAAAAAAAAGTAAGCGTTGAGAAAAACTAAAAAGAACAAAAAAAAAGAGGAAAGAAAAAATAAAAAATAAAAATAATATAAAATAAAAAATAAAATAAAATAAGTTGAGAGGAAAAAAGTAAAGGTTGAGAAAACTAAAAATAAAAAGAAAATTGAAAAAATAAAAATCAAAGTAAAGTTAAAAAGAGAAAAAAAAGGTTGAAAGATATAAATATGGAGTTGTTATCCATTATGAGGATATTTATGTAATTTACTTCATTGATCAGGGGCAATTTTATCCAAAAAAATACTAGTTAATAGTTAAAGGCTATTTTAAGGAAGCTTTTTATTTAGGGCTAAAATTTGAAAGCCACCCTAATTTTGGTCTATTTTTTAGATTCACCCAAATTAGAAAATGGATATAATATGGAAATAAAATAGTCGACTGGTTGTTTTTTGACAAACTGTCAAAGTTGGGCTATTTGTTTTAAAAATGGTCATGTGGTTTCTTATTCCCTTTTTTTTATGCTTAATCGTTGATATTAAGTGGCCGATTCATTTATCAGTTCATACTCTTATTCTCGACACTATATTGTGTATCCTCTTATACCATTTTTTATTGGGGCCCATGATGAATTTTTCTCCTCTCTTTTATCTCCTGTCTATCTATCCCTATTTTTTGTTTTTTACTTTAAATTTTATTCTTGATTTTAATTTGTATATATGTTATCTGGGCACTAACTTATAAAAGATTAATGAGTATGAAGTTGTTTGATATCAAGAGGTAAACGAAGAATTTCTTTTATCAATATCATTGTTATTTGCA
>NC_061115.1:68373153-68394069 GCF_002878395.1 Capsicum annuum
TATATATATACATATTTATCTTTTTTCTTTTTTTTTTTAACATTTTTTCTCATTATCTAATTTTTATTATTAATTAGTATATATAAATGAATATGTCAATTACTACTCCATTTTCTCATATTCTTTAATATATAAATTTAATAGTCTTTATTTTCATTGCTCTCATGACTTTTGATGATCATAACTCCTAGTTACTCACATTTGGTATTTCATAATGATTCGATGGACCCTTGTATTATGTCCATTTTGTAATGTGGATACTCCTGTTTGTCATTTGTACCCTTGGACCCATTAAAAAGTAATATTTTAAATCATTTGACCGGACCTATGTGGCATTAAAATGGCTTAGTAGGACGACACGCGCGTAGACACGTGCCTGGGGTGCGAGTGAGGGTCGTTTTTTGATTAATTTTATATTAAAATAATTAAAAACAATCTTTTTAAAAAAAGTAATATTAAAATAATAATAAAATTGAAAAAAAAGGCCAATCAGCCTACAACCCCCCCACCTCTTCCACACACCCTCTTCCACGCATAGTTTCTCTCCCCCTTCCCCCACCGTCCCCGTCCCCCACCACCGTCCATTCCAGTGGCAATTTTCGGTGAATTTGTCGCCGGAATTGACAACAGTGGTTGCATTTAGCGGTTTGAGATCGTTAGACAACAACTTGAGAAGACACAAGTTAATAAATTTTGACAAATTGAAATGACTAAATACTGATCATTTGTAATGAACCTGCAAAAGAAAAGAAAATTGAATTATGCAAGAAGGAGAAGTGAATGAAGAAAGACATGTGAGAAGAAACGGGAAACCTTTGTAAAGAGATTCATGAAGGAGGAAGCCGTAATATTTTGTTGTTTTTTGTAGAAAAAGGGGGAGGAAATAGTAAATGGGGAGAGAAGAGTAAGCATAGAGTAGAAAATTGTAATGAATTTTTGAGTCGAATTTTTGGTGGGATGGAGCAGATGGCGTGGTTTTCTGGATAATTTCCGGCAAGAACTCATCGAAAATAGTGAGCTTTCGTGTGTTTCCCCTCTCTCGCATCTCTCTCTAGTCACTCTTATTTTTCTCTGCTTTCTCTCTCAATCCTTTCCCTCTTTGAATTTCTTTCTCGATTTCTCTCTACTCTTCCTCCATTCTTTTTGTTTCTTCTCTGATTTCTCTCCTTTTTTGCTCAATTTGTGTGTGTGAATCTGTGAATTCGATGTGTGTGGATTGTTGTGTGTGTATCATCTTATGTGTGTGTATGTCGTATTGTGTTAGCTTTGTTTAATGTATGAGTATATATATTTGTTCTTATTTAATGGGAACAGCTTGGGGATACAATGGGAGATCCCCTGCAATGGTGTTATGTGTGTGTGGTGATGGTGGTGAAAATTTACAGGCTTTGGTGTTCTTAATTTTATTTTATTTTTAATTTTCAATTTAGTTTTCTTATTTTTTAAATATTTGATTTCTAATGTGGCATTTAATGTAGTATTTAAAATAATGTGGAAGCTGATGTGGAATTTAATACAATATTTAAAAATGATGTGGCAGCTGACGTGGAGGTGAGTGTATTACACACACCGAAATAGGATTTAAAATATTGCTTTTTAATGGGTTCAAGGGTCCAGATGACAAACATGTAAGTAGGAGTATCAACATTACAAAATGGACATAGTACAAGAGTCCACCGAATCATTTTGCCTATGAATAAAGACTTGATAATTTTATTGTAAAAAGAGATGATCCCATTAGTCAATAGAAGAATTATTAGTTGAAAGAGTTGTCGAGATAAATAACTTCATTTATAAATTCTATTTGCTTGATGAACCTAACTAACAACTTACTTTGTCTCTTTTTTTTTTCTTTTTTTAATTTTAATTTGTAATTTGTGCTACATATACTTTGTCTGTCATATAAATATGTGTTTTCTAATTATTTTTAGTTGAATGTAATAATAATTGGTGTTTGATTTCCTTTAAAGCTTAATGAAGCATATGCTGAATTTTTTTAATGTTGAATGCAATGCTTCTTTTGAGATCAATATAGTTGAACTTATAATTTTATTTTTATGTCAAATTTGAGAATGTTATTGCTGAAACTATTTTAGAGAATATGTCATCCACAACAATCGAAAAGTTGTACGTATATATCTATCATATATTTATCACTTTACTCCCACAAAATTAGTGAAGTTAGCCGTGCTTCGCGCAGTTATGAAATTGCTCGTGCCTTATGCGGTCATGAAAGACATCAATAAATGTATGACTTAATTTTTTAACATCTAATTATTTAAAAGTTACACATTTAAAGTCTTTTTTGGCATGAAATCATTAAGGTGCTTTCATGTAAATGTTTTATCTCTTTTGAATAGTAAAACACAATAATTGTTGTACCTTAACTTTCAACCATTACAATATTAATTCAAGGAAGAACTTACCATAGAGATGGGGGAGAAGGAAAAGCAGCGTACTCATTAAATTTATTTTTTTGTGGCATTCAAAATCTTTTATTAGTTTTCTTTCATAAGATAAAATACACATATTTATAATATATTAAAAGTGTGAAGCCTCTTAAAAAGTGAATTGGACATTTTGCCCTTCATTAAAGACTTTTCTTTAGACAAAACTGTTATTTACTAATTTATTTAAATTATTAATTAATTATTCTATTTATAATTATGGAGTCCTAAAATATATGGTAAGAGGTTTAAGTATGGTAAGAAGTATCGAAAAAGTTACGTTGGTTTGGGCACTTGATGAGGAGGGGCTCTGATGCTCCAGTGCGGAGGTGTGAGACACTGCTATGGATGGTTTTAGGCGGGGTAGAGGTAGACCGAAGAAATATTGGAGAGAGGTGATTAGATATGATATGGAGTAGATACAGCTTACGGAGGACATAACCCGTGAAAGGAAGGTGTGAAGAACGTAGATTAGGGTAGAGGGTTAGAGGATGGGAGTGCGCGGTAATAGTAGTGGAGTGTTCTTTTGTGCTTGGAGTTTCTTGTTTGTGGTGTTGTGGCTGTAGTATTATCGTGTGGCTATTTTGCATACTGTACTAGTTTATATGCACTGATCTTTTGTATTTGTTCTACTGTTAGATTATTTTGTGTACCGTACAAGTTTATATGCACTTATCTTTTGCGTTTGTTATACTGTTATCGGTCCTAAGCTGGGGTTCTATCGGAAACAACCTCTCTACTTTACCTGTGGTATTGGTATGTACTGCGTACACTTTACCCTCCCCAGACCCCACTATGTGGGAATACACTGGGTATGTTGTTGTTGTTGTAATCCTAAAATATATAAAAAATAAATTTTATGTATTAGATTCTTCCTTATTCGAACCATGTAATATAAGATATTTATAAAAAAATTATAAAATCTTTACTTATTTGAATAATTAGGTAAAAAAAATCCTAATGTTGTTTTTAGAGCAGACGCGACTATAGTTAATATGTTTTACTAAAAAAGATTCTAATGGTTGGATTCTTCCCCATTTAAATTATACACAAAGTCCTAATATATCTTGTACCTTTTAAAATTCAATTCGTTAAATTAAAATATTTAACACTTCTAAGTTAATTAGAATTTTACCTTATATAATTGAATAATTTCTACAATTACATTTAAGTAATATTTTGGCTCAAAATTAACAAGAGACACGCCTTCTTCTGCTTCTGATTTTCTTCATGTCTTCTTCTTGCATTGATTATCATCATCCTTTGAATTATACATAATCAACAATTAATCACAATGAATTCTCATATTTATATATGAATTATACAATAATCAATAATTGATCACAATGAACCAAGCATGCATCCTTTGATCCTGTCTATATTGTAATTAATGTTTTATTTCACTTTTTTTTAATTATTTATTTATTATTTTGTCTAATTTTGTTTTTGTATGGTTGTTTTTGCTATACAACTGCATCACATGTTTAATAATTTTATTGCTACTAGATTTGACATGTGTCTGATGCTCTGTTCTACTTAATACAGAAGATAGATGAAATTCAAGAAACTTTTATTTAAATATTAGGTTTAATCATATTGTTCTAATATCTTGATTATTATAATATATATGTTAAAAATTTTTATATTTGTTATCTTTATTTGTATTTTGATTGTTTACTGATAATCTTGAAAAATAAATCACTTAATGCGTGTTAAAATTATGATATTTGTATTTTGGTTGTCTATTGGTACTCTTGAAAATTAATTTACTTATTGCTTTGCGGCTTTTAATTATTTTAATTGCTATACACATATAAAATGGTCTTCATATATTTTTTCTTAAATTATTTATTAATTAATTTGTAAAATATAATTAAAAAATAATGACATACTCAATTTCATTAGGAGTCAAATAGTTGTCCAGCATATTAACCTAATCATCTTACTTTAAAAAGATACATTTATGTATTGTGTCATTTTAAAGGTTTGTGTTGAAAATCTAACAATTGAACATTAGAAGATTGAATATTAAATTTGGATTCATTTATATTTGATTTGAAATAATTGCAAATCAAAACTTAAATTATTTACGAAATAAATTATGATGATCATTATGATTTTGATTGTAAATTAAGAATTCTACATCAATTTAACTTGATTTTAAGAAGATATAAAAAATTCTAGAAATAAATATGAAAGCGTTAAATAAGAAAAGTATAAGAAGTACCAAATTTTAAAAGTTTAAGTAAGTAGTAAAAAATTTTCTAAAGATTTAACTTTAAAAATAAGGAAAGATTTTAAATATAAAAAAAATAAAATATAATCATACTACATATATGGTTCAAATCGATGTGTCTCTCTTCGTTTCTAGCAGCAAGGAAAAGAGGTACTGCATGACCAAAGAAAAAGCGACGATCAATTAATCACTTAAAACTTCTGGTGGTAAAAATATATATGTGTTTACAATAAAATATATGTTATGTTTATATTATTATATTAAAGTGTAAATGACCTTTGGGAAGTGATTTGAATTTTCTGCACTTTATTAAAACCTTTGCAATAGATAAAATCATCTAATTTTAAATAATCAAAGGTTTCACGTACGAGGCACGTGCGATTCAATTAGTATCTTTAATAGTGAAAATAGACCTTGAATATTCAAATTTCTTTAGTAATAACAAAAATCAAATGGATACAGTTTTGTTGAATGTCATAATTGAGATTGAAATTTGATAGTAATCTCAATCAAAGCAGTGAATGAATAACCAAAAAGAAAAATTAAAATAATTGAGAACTATCAATTCAACCTTTGCAATTTTAAAGGGCAGAAGGATGGATTATGAAGAAAAAGACTATTAGTATTACCACTTCTCATTATTTTAATTCAACATTTGTAACTTTAACGAACTATTACTCTTCTATTATATTCTATAGTTGTAACTTATGTTTTTATTAGTTGAATTATCAAAACAGTTATAGTTACAATTTAAGCTTTCATTAGTTGAATTATCACAAGTCACAACAGTTTCAATACTTTTTACTTAATTACAAGTGTTAAGCTGGTATATTTTTTAATTCAATTAGTTCTTAGATTATTATATTATTATTATTTAGTAAAATGAGGGGAAACATCCAAAAAGGAAAAAGAAAAAAAATCTTTTAAGCGATAAAGAAATGCTACATCACCTTATTTATAGATGTTTATAAGTATTTAACTTTAATTTGTTAATTCCTTCATAACTTTCATCTTATTCAAATCTAAATCTAAAAAAGTTCAAAAAGAAATAGAAAAATCAGAAAATTTTCATCTTATTTAAAATTTAAAGCTGAAAAATGTTTTAAAAAGAAACAAAAAAACCAGAAAATACAATATTGTACTCGTTTGCCATAAATTCATAAGACCAATTAGTGGAAATCTTTCGTGCCGCTTTCTCTTTCTTTTACCTTAAATACACGATGATAGGAAATCATTATTAAGGTGATTATTATTATGATCATAGGAAATTATTATTAAAATAATTAATAAAGAGAAGAGGAAAAGATGAGGTGTAATTAAGAAGATTAACAAAGTAGTTTTTGAAATTTGTAGTGAAGCACAAATTAAATAGAATAAAATTTCACAAGACGAAAATTTAAAAAAAAAAAAAGAGGAAAAAGAGGAAAAAAGCACAAAAATGTGATTTTTTCGTCAAAAAATTATCACGACCCAAATGGCCACGAGTATACCCACACTAATCTTCCTATGGGAGAACTATTTAAATCGAACCATTACCCAATCACTTAGTCAATATTAAGATGATATTATGATAAAATCAACATAATAACAATAATCCAAGACTAATCATTATTAATGCGGAAGTCAACCGAACTACTTACTAAAATTTTCAAGACCCAACAGTCATCGTACAAGAACTACTAACAAAGATCATGTCTAAAGAGATATACAAAAATAAAGTAAATAAAGAATGTCTCATTGCTCGAAAGATGGACAAAAACAAATAAGATGATCCATGGCAGCTTGGAGATAGAGTATGCACCCTTGGATCAAAATCTTCTAGCGAACTTTATAGGTGAGGTCGTGTCTGAGCCTCTGAAACATTTTCTGCACTCAACAAAAGAAGGAGTACACGGTAGTATCAGTACAAACCACTATGTACTGGTAGGTATCATAGATCAACTCAACTTAATAGCATGTACACAACATAAATCAAATAACAAGTAGACAGACATCGTCACATAACAACAATTCAATGAATCAACAATACAACAATAACAGTTCAAATAATACTCACAACCAAGTCACATAACCATTAAGAGTGTCAACCATACTATAAAAATCCACATGAACAACACAAATATGCACACACATGCTATGAGACTTATTTTTGCCCAAATAGTCATGACTTGTAGGGAACAATCTATGTTCATGTACCGTACCAGCTTGGTACCCGATCCTCAATAATGAGTAATATCAATATCATATTCGTACCGGCGTGGTACTAGAACCCCCATAAATAAGTAATATCAATATATATATCTGCACCAGCGCGGTACCCGATCCACCATAAACAAGTAATATCAATATACATATCCGTACCAGCATGGTACCCGATCCGCCATAACAAGTAATATCAATATACATATCCGTACTGACGTGATACCCGATCCTCCATGACAAGTAATATCAATATACACATCCGTACCGGCGTGGTACCCGATCCACCATAAACAAGCAATATCAATATGAAATTTACACTACACGCAACATACAATAGAATGTACCAAGTTTACAAGTATACTTAAAGTCATAAGACAATTTTATCAAGTAAATTTTCAATAATTATTTATACAGGCCTCAATTACTGAAACATCATCAATTTTAAGCATTTTCGAATAACAATTAACAAGTATCCAATTTAGGAGCATAAACACAATTAAATCGAGTCTAAACTCCAATTAAACCTAACCTACCTCAATTGAAGAAACCAAATGCAAGCTAGTTTGCAAGGGCCTTGCCCTTCCGTAAATCTTCCGACTGTTTTAAATTTGTTCAATATATAATTCTCATAAGAATAAAAATCTAATAAAGCTCGTTTTTATAAATTATTACACTAAATCTAAATAAAAAATCTAATTATAAAACTATCAAAATTAGTTTTCGAGTAACGAAATTCACGAAAAGTAACAATTTAACTTGTTTTTGTATCAATAATGATCCTTTAAATTATCTCATCCCAATGATTGACCACTCATGACACTATTATTGACCCAAAAACCCGAAAGATTCCCAGTTCACTTGCAAGAAAAATTGTTGAACAAATTTTCAATTTCTAGAAAAATAATTCGGTTTCTAAAACTATAACATGGTAAATTAGTTTAATCCTTAAATCAGCCCATGTGCAGTAACCAACCAAATAATCATGAACTATATTTCAAGATCTTTCCAGCAATTTTTATTTGAATTTCGAGAGTTCGTGGTTGAGGTTTTACTTGAAGCGGTGGTTTTCGTCTCCCTGAGGTTCAATTCGTAAACTGTCTAATACTTATTTTTGGAAGAATAAAAAAAAATAAATTTCTGATACAAATAAATAAATGAATACCTGATAACTTAAAATTATTCTCATTCATGGGCCAAGGCACAGATTATTAAATATAGTAAATTTTACATATATACACACAAGTTTACCATTAATTACTAAAATGCCCAACATCTTTCAAAATCTCCTAAAATCCCAACATTTGACCTCTGATAATACAAGTTAATTACATTAGATACATACTGCTGATATATGTATCTAATGTGATTAACTTGTATCACAGTAGATACATACATTAGATACATGTAGGGTTAACTTGTATCTCAGAAATAGTAAAAAATATGAAATATTGGGATTTAAGTAATTTTTAAGAAGTCGGGGTTTTTTAGAAGTTTAGATAATTATGTTGTGGTTTAGATAATTTTTCCTTAAATATAAGTGTAATTGTGTAATAGATACAGAAAAAACAATACAATTATGGATAGGATATATGACAAAACAATTATTAGATAATAATATAAATGTAATAGATGCACCAGAATATATATAAAGAACACTATTAGGAATAGTGAAATTATGATTTTTATCCACAAATTGGATTAATTATCTAAAATAAAAGAAGTCCAAAAAGAACTTCGTAATTTGTTTGGGAATCCCTTTAAAACAAATCAAATATGTATATTGATTAAAGAAAAAAAATATGTTTCGAACCTTTCGGGAACACTAAAACACTAATCCGGGGTCGTCTGACCATGATCAAATTTAACTTTATTAAAACTCAATAATTCAACTAATGACTTAAATTACTTCTAAACACCTCAAGAATTGGTACTACCCATTTCATGAGTCATAATTCACGTATACAAACTACGGAGAGTGCTAAAATGAAAAAGACCAGTAAAATTCATAAAACGACTAGGAGGGTCGTTACAAAAATTATATACATCATCTTCTTATAGACCACAATCAATCGATCAATCAATCAATCAATCAATATATATATATATAAAAGAGACTCTTAGCCCATCCGATGCGACATGTCTTATAGGCCTCCAATACTATTTATCTTTTTGGCGATTTATTTTTGCCATTTTTAAATTCTAAAAGATTAAAAATTTATTATTATATTAATTGAATTGGTAAAAGCCTCCCCCGACGTTGCATTGAAAGTCACTTTTAATACCAATTGAAACATCTACCAAAGAATCAAGAGTCACCTCATTAACTCCACCACAATTACACCTCTTCAAATTTACTTTCATATATATTGATTCACTTTATATACTGAATAAAATAATCAATATTTTACACTCACCATATTGAATAACATTTGTCATCACGAGTTCAAATATTTCACCATATAGATTGCCCAACAATTTTTTCTACTAATTAATTTCCTAACAGTTTCTTCATTTGAGTAATTCTAATTACAACATACTTCCTCTGTCTCATATTACCTTTCCCAAATTTTTTAATTTAATTTTCTTTTTTCATTAATCAAGAAGAGATAATTTTTTTTACATGTTTTACCTTTTGCATTAATTACTTTTTTTTTTCAAATTAAAATATAAATATCATTTAATACGGGTACTATGGTAAACTAGACACATTATTAATTATTTTTCTTAATCAATGTGCTGAATAATTTGAGATTGAGGGAGTAATATTTAATGTGCATTGATCCCTCACAATTAAACTGATAATTAATTCTCACATCTCTTAATATTCTTCTGAATTCTCTATCTATAATTGGAAGCGACCTTTGAGGCTTGAGCATACTCTTCAGATTTGTTCAGATTCCCTCTTTCTAAGTCTCATTTTTGCTGCTCGAAAAAGTATTCACTTGATTATTTTTTCTTTTATCGTTGTTAGAACTCTCTTGAAAAAAATACGACAATACAATCTATTATGTTTATTTTTTGAGAATCATCTTTTTGCATGTCCTTCAATGTGTGAATATTTATATTAGGGGAAGAAATATTTACTTATTTTGGTGGAAACTCCATAAAATCTCACGAAGCTTTTAAGTTTCTCTTCCTTCTACTAATGATAAAATTTCGTACTTATTCATCCGCATACTTTTTGTTATTTTTAGGAATAGATTATTGAAAATGAAGAGTTGAAATTGTTCATCTCATCATACAATGAGGTGGTTTTTCTCGCGGTAATAATTTTAGGTATATTTATTAAGTCGTACATTTTAAGTCAATCAACCTTGAAATTTATATTGGTACAAGTCTTTTTCAGTAAATAAGGTATTTACTATTCTTACGCAATGGATTTATATTATTCCGTTATCTCAATCACTTCTCAAGAATCCAACTTTGTGAACTTAGATCAATATTTTAGATTAGTTTTTTTTTTTTCACCATATTATATACGAGATGCTTCTTTGTTAATATATTCAGTTCTTTAAACCCAAGCAGCGAAGCATTTTGGTTGACTCTTCTCACAAAAGTTGGTAATTTTGTGTTATCCTTATTAGCAGGTATCTTCTTCAACTTCGATTTTGTAATTATGTGCTATCCTAATTAGCAGGTTTGTTCTTCCCAAAAGTTGATGCTTCTCACAAAAGTTCGTAATTACTCCCTCCGTCTCAAATTACTTGTTCCAAATTGAGATGGCACATTGATTAAGAAAAATAATTAATAATATGCCTATTTTATCATTGTACTCCTATTAAATGATAATTACAATTTAATTTGAAGAAAAAATAATTAATGCAAAGGGTAAAACATGAAAAAATTTTTTTGTCTTGTCTTGATTAATGAAAAAAGACAAGTAAAATGAGACATCTAATTAAAAAATTTTGGACGAGTAATTTGGGACGGAGGAAGTGTGTTATTCTAGCCTTTTCATTTGACTCCTTTTTTGACTTTGTGGTGTATTTGGATCGGTATTGAAAAGTTATCCGCCGATGACTCTATGATTTTGATATGGCAGTAGACGACAAGGATAGAGAAAGCAAAGTAACGACATGGGAGAAGATTGATAGAGTTTGAATTTTTATAGATGCTATATTGTTTAATTTAAGATTTGAGTTTCTTTTCGACAAATCTATTCGGAGATAAAGTCTTTCGATCTCTGTTTTTTTGCTATAATCAAGTGTTTTCTTGAAATATTTAGTACACAAGTAAATTTGACAAGATACTCCTAAAAGGAAGTAGCTAGACGGAGTTGAAAAAAAAGAGTTGAAGTGAAGAAGTATATATTTCTATGATTACTTCATTAGATTTTTCTTCTTTCCTAATAGTTTGATTCTTCCATTTTTAGTTGTAAATTTGTACAACTATTCATAAATTTATTATTGGAATTAGTTGTACCTTAAGATTGTTGAATTTCAAATAGTTTATTCTTATCACTACTTTGTGTTTTGAATACAATATTGATTTGCTTTATTGAAAAAAAATGCAATAAGACGCAATCCAAACTTATCAATTATGAGGCGAAATTATAATTGGTAAAACTTATCTTAACTGCTCTATGAGAATTGCACAACGAGACTACTAAATAGCGAGAATGAATTTCTTTTGGTACTATCATTCTTTCACGAGATTTTTCTTATTAATTTTTTTTACAATATATGAAAATGTATCATTAATTGAGCATTATTGCTCTTCTAAATTTCAATGTGTATATGTGTCTTTTACCAAACTTGGGCATGTCAAAGACTTTTTAGTTGTTAAAGTAAGATGATATAAATTTGTGTTGAAATTTAGTTTCAACGTTTAAAAATTATATTGATATTTTATCAAATTTTAATAAGTATTTTAGAAGTTATATATTCTCACGTTTCAATATTATCTTTATTAATAATCCAATTCTATTTCCACGCATCAAGAAAGTTTTGCGTATTCTAAATCTCCAATTAGCCTATAAGTTTTTTTTTTTTTTTTAAATTTAATGTAGTTTCTAAAAGCTTAGTTTCGACTCGAGATTGGTAGTTTGATCTCAAATTAAGTTTGGGATTGAGTTGGGCATGGGAATTGGGTTGGGATATGTAGTTATGTTGGGAGTTCATGTTTTTATGTATCGGAGTCGAGTTCAGCATAATAACATTTGTCCAAATCAAACAAAAAAAAGAGGGTGAGTTTTAAGAAGGTAAGAAAAGAACAATTAAATTTGAGATCGTTATAATTGAAGGGTAAATTAATTAATGAGTAGAATTTTAATTCTAAATAATAAAAATATCGAGACTATTTAGTTATATTTTAATTTGTTTTAACAATTGCGCGAAGCTTGAACATATTCACTAGAATATATATAAAGGAGAATGTTAGTCTATCCTATGTGGCATGTCTTAGAGACATCCATTTCCCTTTTTTTTCTCTTTCTTTTTAATTTTTTTCCTTTATTATTTTTATTGATCAATTTTTTAATAATTAAAAAAAGCCCACCATATTTACCACATCGATTTATATCTCATAATTATAAAAAAAACTCCACCTATTTGAATTCTCTACTTAATTACCTCTTAATTATTGTGCTTAATAGTGGACAAGTGAAAAGACTTGTGAATTCAATAACACTCAATACCAATTTTATAACAATTACAATTTGACTTTTTAAATTTTAATTGCTCAAAGTAACTCACAGATATGGATGACTATAAAATGCAGATATAGAGTATAATTTTTCCACTACGAGTTTTTTTTCTTATTCTTCTTTGTACGAAATTTTCAATTGTTTTCTTTCTTTTTGTTCAGCCTTTCCCTTCCATTTTTTTCGATATAAATTCATGTTTTGTTTCATGAAAATTTTCATTCAAGATTATTCTTTCTCTTCTCTATCAATATATCCTTCTAACTAAACTGTGAAAAAAAAAAATAAAGGCAAGAAAAAAAATTGTTCTCAAAATCTTTCTTTCCATCTTTTATGTATGAATGATCTCATTGTTTTTTTAAACACACATAATGATTAACAATCATATAATGTAACGATCCATTTTGTCGTTACTAAATTATTCTTAATAAATTCATGAATTCTTAATTTTCACTCCTTAATATTAACTTGTGTCCAAAATAACCATTATTTTATCTATTCGATCACCTCAAACTTTCTGGTGAAGATTTTAGCCTTCAAATGTGTCTAGATAGAGTCAAGCAAGATGAATTTAATTATTCATGAGTGATAATATCAATACTTTAGTTTGAAAGTTCTTTAGGTATGAATTAAGGTCGTACAATATCCCTAACACAAAGTTAAGTATAAAACTTTCTTTCCGATACAATTTCGATATGGATTTTTATTAGGACCAACTTCAAACGATCATATCTAATAGAATATAAGGAGTTAGGGGTCATACCTACCAAATCAAAGATCTCTGAGTCCTCTTTCCAACACAACAAACCGTTCCTCAATCCGAATTCGGAGTAAAAGGTTATGACTGTTTTATTGAGCACTGTCCGGGCTGAAATGGGATTTCGCTGTAGCAAAAATTGTGATGATATTTAAATCAGCTTCAGCCGTATTTTAGGTATAAAAACCTCAAATTTCATTTTCCAACCCTAGAGAGGTGATTTTCCAAAGCATAAGGTGAAATTCCTTCGTTGAGGTAAGTTTTTTCATTATTTTCTTCGTCTTTTAATTCTTTAACATCTTGAAATCCTTAAAAACACCTTTACTGGTGGAATTCTTTTGGAAAATATTCATGGATGTTTTTAATATGACCTAGAGCTGATTCGAAACTATAAATTAAAGATTCCTAACATGAATTTTATAAACTAGATTATGAATTTTAATGGTTAGGAACCTTGAATTCCGTAAAGATGAGATCTTTAGCATAAAAACTCCATTAATGGAGATGGGTTTAGCTTGAAAGAGATAATTAATGATTAATTGAACTTGGAGGATGATATAGACCTTGAATTAAGGGTATAATTAGTGGGTTTGAATCTCCAAGATAATTGTTTGAAGAGTAATTATTTAATTACTCTTATAATTGCTTGATTTTTAGATGATTGATTATTCTAAGGCATGAAGGAAAGGAAAGAGCATCTTTGATGCAACTTGATTCTTTCAAAAGTTTGGCGTCCAGGTAGACTAGGTTTAATGAGTAGAAGACTGTGTTATTTTATATTTTCATAATTTAAAATTGATGGAAGAAAGCATGTCTAGGCCCGCGGGCATGGAGTTGAGGTGGATAAAGACACGAGAACTTAACTTTAATCTCGAAAACTATATTATTGATTAATTATGTGATACTTGTGATATTATGTGCTATGTCCCCTCAAGGAGATTATTGTAAATGAAGTATATAGACATGATAGTTCTTAGTTGTTCTAGTGATGAACCTAGTTGAGTTATAATGATATCGCTGCATATATTAGATAGTAATATGATGAGGAGAATCATGATAGGATCAAGTATTGATGAGTATAGAAATATCTAAAGGATAGATGACTTGAACATAGATGACTTGAACAAGTGTAATGATTGTATTATATGGAAAAAGATAGTGATATTTTAATAATTAATGAGTAAGTAATACTCCACTAATGACTTGCATGCTTAAGTGTTAAGTTGTGATTTATTTTATGATATTCTAATTTTAACATTGATAAAAACACTTTATTTATTGGGTGCCCATGAGAGACTAAATTGGTGATAATGATGATTTAATGAAATGTGCCTATGAGAGGCTTGTTTGATAATGATAACTCCTTATATTACTGCCATGAATGGCTTGTTGATGATCATGATAAATTATTGAAATAATACCCATGAGAGGGTCAAATATGTACCGGCGTAGTACCCGATCCACCATATACATATCCACCTTAGTTGAATTATATTCCATTCAATAAGTTATGATTTATTTTCCTTAATTCTATTTTATGATTATATGGATTAACACGGTCGATCGGTGATGCCTACCAGTACGTGTGGTTGTACTGACCCTACTCTTCTACCTTTCTTCTTGGGGTGTAGACTGGATGCTGGTTAGTTTGCAGTTACTAGATGGATGACAATATTCAATACTAACTTTTGCACTTTCATCCTGGCATATGTTAGAGTCTTTGTATTATTTATTTTATTGTCAGTCTATGTTGTAGTCGATAACTCTTGTACATGTCTGACTAAGTCTTGGAATAGTGAATAACACTTGTAAGAAGTTTTATCTAAAAAATTTTTATTTATTAATATTTAATTTACTTTATTATATTTAATTCAGTATTTCCTTTAAAACAAAAGTCTTTTGCATATTTTTAGTTGGGTAATAAGGGTTCTCCTAGTTTCTTAGAATAGTGTAGGTGCCCGCATGGTCCAGTAGTTTGGGTCGTGACAGTTGGTATTAGAACGTTAGGTTAACCGGTCCCACAAGTACAAGGCAATGTCAAGTAGAGTTCCGTAGATTGGTGTGTAGGTACCCATACCCAATCTTCGGAAGGCTATGAGGCATGTAGAAGTCATTTTTCTTTCTTTCTCTCTATGTTACATTCCTAATCTTGTACTATTAGATTGAACCCAATTGGTATCTAGACAATTCTAATTGGTATCTTAACAAAGCTCAATTGGAATGTAGTTGATTTCAATTGGTATCTTAGTGATTTTGAATAAAAATCTAGGAGATTTCAATTGATATCTGTTAATAAGGCCTAAAAGTTATTATTAATAGAAGATTTCAATTCGTATCTGTTAATAAGGTCTAAAAGTTATTGTTAATAGGTAAAGACTTGTGAAAGTTGTGAACTTATTGATTGTTTGTGTTTGATATTTGGCTAAACTTGTGTTGCATGATTTTTTTCATTGTTGTGAATTATTTTTGTTTGAATTTAAGTGATTAAAATTGACTAAATTATTTTTGTTGATAATTGTCATGGGATTATTTGATTTCTTATTATTGTGAAACTAGCAATTCTTTGGTGCTTATTTATTTTTGGTGCTATTATACTGATGAAATTGATGGTATGAGAATTGAGAGGATTTTATGAAAACTTGATGTCAAGAAAAGATGTTGAAAAAGTGACATGAATAAAATACTGAGGAGATATGTGTTTTTCGTAATGAGAGGTTATTGTTAATGATGTTGTGGATGGATCCTTGTGTAGTTTGCTTATTTGATATTATTTGAGGATCCTTTTCTGGTCCGGTAATTGAGACTGTATTTAAAATTTTTGTGCAGTTCTATTATTAAAATTATAATGGGTTCCTTGTGAGGACTAGATAAGTGACATTATCTTTGTGTTCATTATGTGAACGAATTCTTAATTCTTGGCATAATAATGAGTTTTAAATAAAAGTGACAAAAACTAGTAGAGGTTGTTGGTACCTACAGAATTTGATCGATGACTTATCTGGAATGTGATATTGGTGATGAGATGGTTAGTGACCTATAATCGATTTATTTTGTTTGGCCTTGCTTATGTGCTAGTGATGTGGTGACCATTCTTGAGGTGATTAAGAGTTTAGTGAAACCCGTAATAAAAACATTGTTAGGTAGAAATAAGAATGACTATATATCTTAAATTGTTGTTAGTGATATAAGAGTGATTTGGCTTGACCATGAAGCGTTTGTCACTGAAAAATATTGAGTTAGTGATTGTCGGAACGTAAGTTGTAGCCGTGGATTTATGCATTAGGAAAAATCTTGAGAAGATAAATTATTATTGACTTGACCTTATGGCTGAATTATACATTTGCACGTCCCACAATGTTGGCTGATATCTGACACTTTTAGCTGATAGTAATTTTCATAATAGTGGCAATGTAAAACCAAATGTCTTAGTTACATTCATAAAATAATTAAGGATGATCCTGAATGGGAGAATAAATGAATTATTAAATAGCATAATTGATCTTTCCTTGGGTGATACCTGGCGTATATTGCTTGTTGAGTGATTAAGGTATGATAATTAGATGGATATTAAATATATTGTGGAGGAGAATGTGTTGTAGGCTATAATTCTGTGGGATCTTTATGGCTAATAGTGTAATTTTGTGTAATAAGTGTGAGGTTATGTTGTCATCTATGTATAGTAGTAAATACTAAGCTTGATCGTGGGTAATCTTGAGAAGAAAATAATAGTGTTTATGAAAAGTTGAAGCTAGATTTATATAATTAATTTAATAGTCTTGATTGAGTTTATGCGAATATCTAAGTTATGTGACTTGTAAGTGGTCTGGTGGCTTAAATATGATCAAATGTAGATTCTCTATGGAGTAATCTTGGCTAGAAACCGAGCCAGGTGTCTTAGGGAGAGTTTGTGTGTTGGATGGATTAGATGTGACTTATCTAGCGTTGAAAATTTGAGTAATAGATTCATATAGCATCTCATAGCACTTTTCAGAATAGAATTTAGGGATCTAGAGCTTCGGTAAAAAAAAGGAAAAAGGTATTTTTGAATATCTATCTTCTTCAAGATGAATCTTTTAACCATTTTTATCTTGCTTTCGTAAAACTCAAGTTTAAGACTTAGGCCATTGAAAGGGGAATAAGTGATTTGTCTATAAATATTTAGCTCCACATCTTCGTATTTTGAAAAAATTTGATAGAATGATTGAGTATAGAATGTGGGTTGGTCGATAAGGTTATCGAGTGAGTGAATAGGGTTCAGTATAAGCAACTTTATTAGTAATGTCTCTCTAATTCCAACCTCGTGCTTTTCTCCATTGAATGTCCGATTGGGGACAAACGGATGGTGAATTGGTATCTGATTGTAGTGACTCATTTTGTCGTTACTAAATTATTCATGATAAATTCATGAAAATTCTTAATTTTCATTCCTCAATATTAACTTGTGTCCAAAATAGCCAATATTTTATTTATTAGGTCACCTAAAACATTTCGACGAAGATTTTAGCCTTTGGATGTGTCTAGATAGACTCAAGCCTGATGAATTTAATTATTCAAGAGTGATAATATCAATACTTTAGTTTTGAAAGTTCTTTAGGTATTAATTAAGGCCGTACAATATCCCTAACACAAAGTATAAAACTTTCTTTCCGATACAGTTTCGATATGGGTTTCTATTTTGGCCAACTTCAAATGATTATATCTCATAGAATATAAGGAGTTAGGGGTCTCAATACCTACCAAATCAAATCTCTCTAAGTCCTCTTTCCAACGCATTAAACCGTTCCTCAATCCAAATTCGGAGTAAAAGGTTGTAACTATTTTACTGAGCACTATTTTGGATGAAATGGGATTTTGCTGTAGCGAAAATTCTGATGATATTTAAATCAAATTCAGGCTTATTTTAGGTCTAAAAACCCCAAATTTCAATCCCCAACCCTAGAGAGGTGCTTTTCCAAAACTTAAGGTGAAATTCCTTCTCTGAGGTAAGTTTTTTCATTATTTTCTTTGTCTTTTAATTCCTTAACATCTTGAAATCCTTAAAAACACCTTTAATGGTGGAATTCTTTTGGAAAATATTCATGGATGTTTTTAATATGACCTAGAGCTGATTCGAAACTATAAATTAAAGATTCCTAACATGAATTTCATAAACTAGGTTATGAACTTTGATGGTTAGGAACCTTGAATTCCATAAAGAAGAGACTTTGAGAATAAAACCTCTATTAATGGAGATAGGTTATGTTTGAATGAGCTAATTAGTGATTAATTGAACTTGGGGGATGATATAGACTTTGAATTAAGGGTAGAATTAGTGGGTTTGAATCCCCAATATAATTATTTGAAGAGTAATTATTTAATTACTCTGATAATTGCTTGATTTTTAGATGATTGATTATTCCAAGATATGAAGGAAAGGAAAGAGCATCTTTGTTGCAGCTTGTTTCTTCCAAAAGCTTGGCATCCAGGTAGGCTAGGTTTAATGAGTAGAAGATTGTGTTATTTTATATTTTCATAATTTAAAATTAATGGGAGAAAGCATGTCTAGACCTGCAGGCATGGTGTTGAGGTAGATAAAGCACGAGAACTTAACTTTAATCCTGAAAACTATATTATTGATTAATTATGTGATACTTGTGATATTATGTGTTATGTCCCAGCAAGGAGATTGTTGTAAATGAAGTATGTGGACATGATAGTTCTTAGTTGTTCTAGTGATGAACCTAGTTGAGTTATAATGATATTAAGTTGCTGTACTGGACAATAATATGATAAGGAGAATCATAATAAGATCAAGTATTGATGGGAATAGTAATATCTAAAGGATAGATAACTTGAATAAGTGTAATGATTGTATTATATAGAAAATGGTAGTGACATTTTAATAATTAATGAGTAAGTAATACTCCAATAGTGACTTGCATGCTTAAGTGTTAAAGTATGATTTATTTTATGATATTCTTATTTTGGTATTGATAAAAATACTTTATTTATTGGAGGCCCATGAGAGGCTAAATTGGTGATAATGATGATTTAATGAAATGTACCTATGAGAGGATTTTTTGATAATGATAACACCTTGTATTACTGTCATGAATGGCTTGTAAATGATCGTGATAAATTATTGAAATAATACTGTAACGCTCCAAATCTAGTACCAGGAAGCTACACGGTGCTTATGACTCTGAAAGACCACAAGCTAACCCATGACTGATATCTGTGCCTGTATACTTCATGACATTTTGTATAATGCGGAAACATGAACTAAAAGGCCATAAAGTTCAAACTGTAACATCATATCCAAAAAAAATATAACATCTGGGATGGGATATAAATGCCCAAAACAAAACCGTCTAAACATACTGTAGTCTGAAAAGCCTCTAAAACATAATTGTCTGAATAAGGAGAAGATGGGACATGTCCCCAACTAACTCCAACTAATAAACTAATTAACGAGATAATAAAGAAATGATCATGTCCTCAAAAGATGAGGTCTCATTGCTAATTCTGACTTCGGAGACTGGAATGCTACTGATGCTCTGGAGCTCGTGTTTTTGAACCTATGGTATAATACACCATAGAGAAAATGCGTCAGTACTTTGAATGTACTGGTATGCATGTGAGGTAGGCTGAATGCAAAGGGTTTACATGCATGATCTATACTAACTGACTGATTAATATGAATGTGAGAATACATGCATGAATACATAATAACTGTAACTAGGGTCGTGAAAACATGATTACTGAGTCTGAGTACTAATAACATGAGATACTAATAACTGTATAACTGAAATAACTAATACTGAGCGACTGTATCTGACAGTCTAGTTTTTGAATGGAACTAGATGAGTTTTATACTATTCTAAGTTGACTGTATCTGACAGCCTTGAATTCTGTAACCAAAACTATGGGAAGTAGTCATCTAACCGATATGCCCCTAATAGGCCATTATGGCTGAGTTGGGGTCCAATCTGTAACCCCAATTAGAAGAGTGTCAATACCGCACCACTAGTAAGGACAATCTGTGAGTAACCCTTATATAACAGGTAACTCTAGTGAGAATGGTGGGAACCCTCATATAACAGGTTAAACCACCTCATCTACATTTATATAACAGGCTATGATGTCTCAACCTATGCTGGCTATGTAGTTCTGGAATTCAAGAATTGCTTCTAAGAATCACACCCTCATATAATAGGTGAGTTCCCATCCTTGGGTTCACTCGGTGCTAATTCCTCCTCCTATCTGAATAGACACTGAACATGATTAACTGAACTGGACTAGACTGAATTCACGGAGTTCCGTTAGCTGGCGGAATACTATTGAGATTACTGAATTACTAAACTTTCCTGAGTCACATGACTGATTGGGTTCTATGGACCATGGCTCGACTGAGGATATCGTGAAAATATGACACTGACTCTGGGCATATAACTATATTTTTTGGGTACAAGTACCCCCAGGACTAGATGGAAGGAAACTGACAAGGCATGATATTATTGAATACATGACCAACATCAATAATCCATAATACAATAGTTGGAGATATTTCATGGGCATTTGATTATCATAGCTTGGTACGTGAATAAGATAGCATGTATACATAGCCTTATGAAATTATGCTATGTATACATGC
>NC_061115.1:68394169-68439832 GCF_002878395.1 Capsicum annuum
ATTTCATGGGCATTTGATTATCATAGCTTGGTACGTGAATAAGATAGCATGTATACATAGCATAATTTCATAAGGCTAACTCATGAGCAATCCCACAAGCAATTTCAATACATAAGAATAACATGGAAGTCATTTTGAACATAAGGTTAAAGCATACATTTTTATTTGGGTCAAGCTATAGTGCATAATTTCTATCCCTTTAGGCATTTTATCAAACACCTTACATGCACAACTTAAGGCATAGGTGAAATCATTAAATTTCACAAATCATAGACCACCAAATTCATGGGTTTCAATTTATATGCTAACGTAGCTTTCATAATTTCACATAAGGATACCAACATGGGAATCAAACAATAACCATCACATAACTTGAGCAACCCACAACATAATAAACATGATTCATAATTTAAAATAGGGTTCTTGAGCTTTATGGATGAAAGAAATTCATAAATCAACATAACGCATACCTTAGTTCTTGATTTAACGAAGATTGATGGAGACATTTCTTGGAAATTGAATCCCCAATTGAAACCCTAGTTTGTTCTTGAGAAAAAATTAAGAGAAAATAGTATATTTTGGGTGAAGAATGGCTAAATCATGTGTTATTAGGTTTAAATAGGGGTGGAAAATTAACCCTTTTAACCCTGGACACGTCTTTTAAAATTGATGAAAATTTCCCGACCTAGAAAAAGGACAATTGCCATTTTAGCTTGTGGCGCGACGAGCCACTGAACAATATGGCGCTATTTTACAGCAGGAACTTAAGTCATAACTTTTTATCCGGTTATGGATTTAGGCGAATCTTATATAGATGGAAAGCTTATAGAATTTCCCATATGAAAAAAGTGAAAATCTTGAAAATTCCACGTGTATAAAAGTGAATTAATCTTTAAAACATGTCTTTAACATTTTTGGGACGAATTCAAGCTAGGTAGAAGTACGAGGTATTACAAATACCCGTGAGGATCAAAATATTGATAAATGAAAGTACATGATCAAATTTCTTTATGATTTTAAGTACACTTATAAATTTAGTTTGTCGTATTGCATCTCAAAAGATAGTGTGAATTTAATAAAATAGAGATAACAAGTTATAGTTTAATTTGAATTAAGACTCGACTTAACTGTGTATATGCTCCTAAATTAAATACTTGTTGATTGGTATTTAGACATGCTTGAAATTGTTGATGTTTGGATTTTTGATGCGTGTATAAATGACTTTTGAAAATTTACTTGATGGAATTATCTTATGACTTTAAGTGTACTTGTAAACTCGGTACATCATGTTGTATGCTGTGAGGTAGTGTAAATTTGATATTGATATTACTTGTTTATGGTGGATTGAATACCATGCTGGTACGAATATGCATACGTTAGATTGGGTACCATGCCAGTACGGATATGTATATGTTGGATCGGGTACCACGCCGGTACGGATTTGTATATGTTAGATTGGGTACCACGCCAATACAAATATGTATATGTTGGATCGGGTACCATGCTGATACAAATATGTGTATGTTAGATTGGGTACCATGCTGGTATGGATATATGTATATTGGATCGGGTACTACATTGGTGTGGACATATATATTGGATAGGTACCACATCGGTACGGATTTGTACATGATGGATCGGGTACCACGCTTGTATGAATATGTATATGGTGGATTGAGTACTACGCTAGTACGGATATGTATATGTTGGATTAGGTATCACGCCGGTACAGATATGTATATGATGGATCGGGTACCATGTAAGTATGGTACCTGAACCTAGATTGTTTCCTGCAGGTCATGACTATTTTAGAAAAATTAAGTCCCATAGCATGTGTGTACATATTTGTGTTGAGTCTGTGGATGTTTATAGTATGGTGTACACTCTTTATGGTTATGTGGCTTTTTTGTGAGCACTGTTTGATCTATTATTGATGTATTATTGATTCATTGGGTATTTGATTATATGATATGTATTTGAAAAAGTAAAACTTTGTACTTACTTATATGTTTGTTGACTTGCTTCATTTATACGTGTTTTAAATGTAGCATACCAGAATGGCTAGTTATCATTCTTTAATATTATAAGAGAGTATTTGGCTATTAACCCAAGAATTTAGTGTGGGTTGTCTATGATTATGGGTTTGTTCCTTTGAATATGAGTAATGAAAAAGATAAGGTGAATAAAGAGGAATAGTGATGCATTAGCATTGGATTGTGGTTGATTGTGTGAATTAATGAGGCTAGAGTATGTTAGTAGTGAATATAATATTGATGGAGTTGGAAGAGTAGTTGGATGATATAAGTTATATAGGTAAAGTAATAATGTTATTAAAACCATAGTTGAATTATATTCCATTCAAGATGTCATGATTTATTTTCCTTAATTCTATTTTATGATTATATGGACTAGCACGGTCGACCAATGATGCCTACCAATACATGTGGTTGTACTGACCCCTACTCTTATACCTTCTTTCTTGGGGTGTAGACTGGATGCAGGTTAGTTTTCAGTTACTAGATGGATGACGATAGTCATCACTAACTTCTAAACTTCCATCTTGGCAGATGTTAGAGTCTTCGTATTATTTATTTTATTGTTAGTCTATGTTGTAGTAGATAACTCTTGTACATGTCTGACTATGTTTTTGAATAGTGAAGTACACTTGTAAAAAGTTTTATTAAAAAAATTATTTATTAATATTTAATTTACTTTATTATATTTAATCCAGTATTTTCTTTAAAGCAGAAGTCTTTCGAATTTTTTTAGTTGGGTAATAATAAGGGTTCTCCTAGCTACTTAGAAAAGTGTACGTGCTCGCACGGTCCAGTAATTAGGCTCGTGACAGTTGGTATCATAGTGTTAGGTTCACCAGTCCCACAAGTACATGAGCAATTTCAAGTAGAGTTTCGTAGATTGATGTGTAGGGCTCCACACTCAATCTTCGGAAGGCTATGAGGCATGTAGAAGTTATTTTCCTTTCTTCTCTCCATTGTGCTGTCCTAATCTTGTACTATTAGATTGAATCCAATTGTTATCTAGACAATTCTAATTGGTATCTTAACAAAGCTCAATTGAATTGTAGTTGATTCCAATTGGTATCTTAGTGATTTTGAATAAAAATCTAGGAGATTTCAATTGGTATCTGTTAATATGGTCTAAAAGTTATTGTTAATAGGTAAAGACTTGTGAAAGTTGTGAACTTATTAATTGCTTGTGTTTGATATTTGTCTAAACTTGTGTTGCTAGATTTTTTTCTCATTGTTGTGAATTGTTTTTCTTTGAATTTAAGTGATGAAAATTGACGAAGTTATTTTTATTGATAATTGTGATAAGATTATTTGATCTCTCGTTATTGTGAAGCTAGCAATTCTATGATGCTTACTTATTTTTTGTACTATTATACTGATGAAATTGATGGTATGAGAATTGAGAGGATCGTATGAAAACATGATGTCAAGAAAACATGGTGAAAAAGTGACATGAATAAAAGACTGAGGTGATATGTGTTTTCTGTAATGAGAGGTTCTTATTAATGTTGTCGTGGATGGATCCTTTTGTAGTATGATTATTTGGGGATCCTTGTGTGGTTCGGTCATTGAGACTGTATTTAGAATTTTTGTGCAGTTCTATTATTAAAATTCTAGTGGGTTCCTTGTGAGGACTAGCTAAGTGACATTATCTTTGAGTTCCTTATGTGAACAAATTTTTAATGCTTCGGAAAATATTGAGTTTTAAATAAAAGTGAAAAAAACTAGTAGAGGTTGTTGATACCTACAAAATTTGATCGATGACTTGTCTGAAATGTGATATTGGTGATGAGACTGTTAATGACCTATAATCAATTTATTTTATTTTTCTTTGCTTATGTGCTAGTGGTGTGGGGACAACTCTTGAGGTGATTAAGATTTAAGTGAAACCCGTAATAAAAATATTGTTAGGTAGAAATATGAATGACTCTGTATATCTTAAATTGGTGTTAATGATACAAGAGTGGTTTGGCTTGACCATGAAGTGTTTGCCATTGAAAAATATTGAGTTAGTGATTATTAGGACATAAGTTGTAGTTGTGGATTTATGCGTTTGGAAAAATCTTGAGAAGATAAATTATTATTGACTTGACCTTGTGGCTGAATTATACATTTGCATATCCCACAACGTTGGCTGATATATGATACTTTTAGAGGAAAGTAATTTTCATGATAGTGGCAATGCAAAATAAAATGGCTTAGTTACAGTCATAAAATAATTTAGGATGATCCTGAATGGGAGAATAAATGAATTATTAAATGGAATGATTAATCTTTCCTTGGGTAATACTTGGTGGACATTGCTCATTGAGTGATTAAGGTATGATGATTAGATGGATATTAACAATGTTGTGGAGGAGAATGTGTTGTAGGCTATAATTCTGTGGGATTTTCATGACTAATAGTGTAAGTTTGTGTAATAAGTGAGAAGTTATGTTGTCATCTATGTATAGTAGTAAATACTAAGCTTGAATCGTGAGAAAATAATAGTGTTTATGAAATATTGAAGCTAGCTTTATATAATGAATTTAATAGTCTTGATTGAGTTTATGCGAATATCTAAGTTTTGTGACTTGTAAGTGGTGTGGTGGCTTAGAGATGATTAAATGTAGATTCCCCATGGGTTAGTCTTGGCTAGAAACTGAGTCAGGTGTCTCAGGGAGAGTTTGCGTGTTGGATGGATTAGATGTGACTTGTGTTGAAAATTTGAAAAGTAGATTCATGTATCATCTCATAGAACTTTTCAGAATAAAATTTGGGGATCTAGAGCTTCGGTAAAAAAAGAAGAAGGTATTTTTGAATATCTATCTTCTTCAAGGTGAATCTTTTAACCATTTTTATCTTGCTTTTGTAAAACTCAAGTTTAAGACTTAGGCCATTGAAAGGAGAATAAGTGATTTGTGTGTAAATATTTTGCTCCGCATCTTCGTATTTTGAAAAGCTTTGATAGATGATTGAGTATAGAATGTGGGTTGGTTGATAAGAATATCAAGTGAGTGAAGAGGTTGCAGTATAAGCAACTCTATTAGTAATGTCTCTCTAATTCCAACCTCGTGCTTTTCTCCACTAAATGTCTATTCGGGAATGAACGGATGGTAAATTGATATCTGATTGTAACAACCCATTTTGTCATTACTAAATTATTCATAATAATTCATGAAAATTCTTAATTGTCTTTCCTTAATATTAATTTGTGTCCAAAATAGCCAATATTTTATTTATTAAATCACCTCAAACTTTTCTGCGAAGATTTAAGCCTTTGGATGTATCTAGATAGACCCAAGCCCGATGAATTTAATTATTCGTGAGTGATAATATCAATACTTTAGTTTGAAAGTTTTTAGGCATGAATTAAGGTCGTACAATATCCCAAACACAAAGTTAAGTATAAAACATTCTTTCCGATACAGTTTCGATATGGGTTTCTATTAGGGCCAACTTCTAACGATCATATCTCATATAATATAAGGAGTTAGGGATCCCAATACCAACTAAATCAAAGATCTATGATTCCAATTTCCAACACAACAAATCGTTCCTTAATCCGAATTTGCAGTAAAAGGTTATGACTGTTTTACCGAGCAATGTCTGGGCTGAAACGAGATTTCGCTGTAGCAAAAATTCTGATGATATTTAATCAGCTTCAGCCGTATTTTAGGTCTAAAAACCCCAAATTTCAATCCCCAACCCTAGAGAGGTTATTTTTCAAAGCTTATGGTGAAATTCTATCGTTGAGGTAAGTTTTAACATTATTTTCTTCATCTTTTAATTCTTTAACATCTGGAATCCTTAGAAAGACCTTTAAATAGTGGAATTTTTTTAAGGGATATTCATGGGTGTTTTTAATAAGACCTTGAGCTGATATGAAACTATAAATTAAACATTTCTAACATTAATTTCATAAACAAGATTATGAATTTTGATGGTTAGGAACCTTGAATTCCATAAAGATGAGATCTTTAGCATAAAACTCCATTAATGGAGATGGGTTGAGCTTGAAATAGCTAATTAATGATTAATTGAACTTGGGGAGGAAATAGACCAGGAATTAAGTGTAGAATTAGTGGGTTTGAATCCCCAATATAATTGTTTGAAGAGTAATGATTTTATTACTCTTATAATTGCTTAATTTTTAGATGATCAATATAATGCCCCGAGAGTACACCTGAGCGTCACACAGTGCTTATAGTCTCAAGGGACCACAAGCTAACCCATGAGCTGGTACCTAATCTGAGCACTGAATAACAATACTAAAACCATATGCGGAAGTTAGTCTAAAAGTGCCTTAAGGTTCATAACCAAAAACAAATACTGAGTACTAATAATAATAATAAAAATATAACTGATCATCTGTCTGAAGTAGTCTAGTCTGAAAGCTTCTAATTGTCTGAATGTGAAGTTGATAGGAAAAATCTCTAACTAACTCCAACTACTGAAAATGCTAAATCTGCTAAAATTTTGAAATAACTATAATATCCTCGATGGATGAGGACTCACTATGGAATCTACTGCAGATATCCTGAGCTGCTAAGTATGATTAGGAATCCGTGTGTCTGAACCTATGATATGAGATATCATAGCTCAAAAGAGAGTATGTGATCAGTACACGGAATGTACTGGTATGCCAAGTGAGGTAAGGCTAATATGCATGGGCTCATATGTATGAGCAATAACTGACTGAATAATATAGAGTAACTGAATGAGAGTACATAGAGAAACTGAAACTGCTGTAAACACTGAGTATGCAATACTGTGCATATGCATATATATATATATATATATAGATGTATATACTGTATCTATGATCATACTGAAACTGAATGCGGATTTCAGATGGCTAAATAACTGATAACTGAGAAATCTGATAACTGGTTAGCCATGGTTCCATAGAACTGGATTGAGTTCTATACTAAAAATAGAGACTGAAACTAAAACTATGGGAGTGATTATTTAACCGACATACCCCGATGTAAACTGATTTGGGGCCCAACCTGTTACCCCAGTTGGAAGGGTGTCAGTACCATGCCACAGGTACTAACATCTAGCTGTATGGATCTACTAAAGTTTTGTCCCGAAGAGCTAAGGGTCACCTTCTACTGGCAGGTTCCCTAATGAGATATGTGCCAACCCTCAATTGGCAGGTTAACATCTCAACCTATGCTGGCTACGTAGTTCTAGAACATAGAGATTGCTACTAAGGGTCACACCATTAACTGACAGGTGAACCCCCATCTCTAGGTTTACTCGGTACTGAATCCTACTCCCAACTGAAAGGACACTGGAACTGATCATTACTGGAATGACTTAACTAAACTCACGCTGATCATGAAGGCTGACTGAATGCTACTATCGTGACATTACTGAGACTATCCCAAGACTTCTGTAATCTAAATAAATATCTAGGTTCCGGGTATTAAGTACCCCCAGGACTCGATAGTATCAATAATAAAACATGACAAATCTTAAAAGCGTAGCAATAGTCAATTGTTCACAATTCATTCATTATGACATTTTTTCAAACACTTGGAGGTTATGAACTTGCACATGAATGAGAACACATGATAACATGTCATGATTACACTATTCATTCACATAGATGTATTATCAAACACTTGGGGAGCATGTTTCTTGAACATGAGGAAAATAACATGGAATTATCATGGTTACAACATTTAATTCACAAATCATGAGTTTTGACATGAGGAGTACATAAATCAACACACATACTAGTTTATTTTCTTGAAATTCATATTTTTCTTGGTTTAAAACCTATAAAGTTATCACATACATGAACAAAATTCCATTTAAGAGCATAATTCATAATTTACAACTTGAGAAAGGGTTCTTGAACCCCAAGGGTGGAAGGAAACCCAAGGATGAACACCTAACATACCTGAATAGTTGAGTTATTGAGGTTTCTTGGTGGATTCCTTGAGAATTGAGCTTTATTCTTGAAGGCTAGGGTTTGTTATTTTAGAGAGAATGTTCTTGATTTAAGGGAAATTAAATAAAATAATGTGTAATTAGTCAATTAGGGCATTAATCTCGTGTTCGGGGATGATTAGTGTCATGAAAAAAGACCTAACTATCCCTGGAAATAACTAAATTTCCATCATTAAAAATCTTGATTTTGGCCATCACCGCTACGCGGTGCCATCGCAGTGAGCCACTGGATTTTTTTGGCTAGTGTAGTCCAAGAAAGAGTGGAAAAATGCACTTTGGCGCGACGCAGAGGTATCACGGAGCCTCACTGGAAAGTGACAATTGCGAAATGGCACTCTGGTGTGATGCACCGCTTATCACGGTGACACACTAGAAAATTACAATTGGGAATTAGAACTTTACCGCGATGCGGTACTATCGCGGTGATTCACTAGAAATCGACGAATGCCATTTGGCCTACCATCGCGATGCAGTGCTGCTCAATTTTACATATTGTTTCACTAAAAGTGCCATAATTTCTCACCCGGATATTGGATTTGGACAAAATTTATATCGTTGGAAAGTTAATTAATTTTCCTACCATCCGGTGGGGTCTAAATCTGGAAAATTCTAAGTGTATTGAAAGTTTTACATAGAAACTCTCATACACTAAGAGCTGAATTGAGTTAGAAAAGTACGAGGTATTATAATATCTCCCCCTTAGGAACATTCGTCCTCGAATGAGTGATTAAGTTGAAAATTCTGATGAAATGAGTTTTCACACTGAACAGGCACAACTGAAGCATGATTACATAACTAATCTAATTCATAAATGCATGACTGTCATGAGAATGATATGCAACTAGGACTGAGCACGGAAAAGATAAATTCTAAGAAGAGTATTACTTTAAGTTGAGTATAAGTTTACGGAGAAAAGGTGAGGATACTTGCTCCACATATCTGCAATACACTTCTTTAACAAGGAAATATGGAATACTGGGTGCACTGAGGCTAAGTCTGCAGGCAACTCAAGCTCCTAAGCCACCTTTCCAAAATGACTCAAAATCCTATAAGGAACAACATATCGAGGACTAAGCTTACCTTTCTTACCAAACCTCTTTAATCCCTTCATGGGAGTGATCTTCAAATACATAAAATAGCCAACCTCAAATTCAAGATCTTTCCTTCTCACATCTGCATATGATTTTTGTCTGCTCTGGCTGCCTTAAGCCTCTCTCTAATCAACTGAACTTTCTCTAAAACATCAAACACCAAGTCAGGCCCTACTAGCGCAGTTTCTCCTATTTTAAACAACCAATTGGAGATCTACATCTCCTTTCATATAGAGCCTTAAATACTAGAATGATAGCTGTTATTATATGCGAACTCAATCAAAGGCAAGTGATCATCCCAACTGCCCTTAAAGTTGACTACACACACTCTCAACATATCCTCAAGGGTCTGAATGGTCCTTTCTGCTTGACCATCTATCTGAGGGTGAAAGGCTGTACTGAGGTGAACTTGGGTACCAATACCCTTCTAAAAAGGTTTCCAAAAGTGAGAGGTAAATTGAGTACCTCTGTCTAAAATTATAGATAGCGAAACACGTGCAGCCTAACCAACTCTCTGAGATAGAGCTTGGCATAGTCCTTAGCTGAATAGGAAGTATGAACTAGCAAGAAATGGGCTGATTTGGTGATCCTGTCTACAATGACCCAAATAGAATCATGATACTGATGAATACGAGGCAAACCTATCACAAAATCTATGTTCACTTCTTCCCAATTTCATGTAGGAATTTTGAACTCTTACATAGATCGACTATGCTTCTGATGCTCAATCTTAACCTGTTGACATGTGGAGTACTTAGCTATAAATTCTGCAATGTCTCTTTTTATCCTACTCCACCGATAGATCTCTCACATATCGCGGTACATCTTCATGGCCCCTGGATGAATCGAGTAATGTATACTATGCGCTTCTTCAAGAATTCGCTATCTCAACTCGTCATCACACAGGACACACAATCTACCCTGTCAATGCAATACACCATCTCCCCCTTAGGAGAAAACCTCTACTTTATGATCTCTAACTGACTCTTTCAGCTTCACTAAACTGGGATCTCTATTTTGCCTCTCTTTCTCTTTAGAAACCAAGGAAGATTCCAAACTACTCTGTACCCAAACGCTACCCTCAGCTGAATCAACTAAACAAACACCTAACCTGTTAAGCTGATGAACTTCCTGGACTAATTTTTCTTATCATCCTCAATGTGAGCAACACTACCTATAGACAATCTACTTAGGGAATCTTCCACTACATTGGCCTTTCCCAGATGATACAGAATACTCATGTCATAATCTTTCAACAACTCTAACCACCTTCTCTAATGCAGATTCAAATCCTTTTGTGAAAATACATATTGCAAGATTTTATGATCTGTCAACATATCTATATGCACCCCATAGAGATAATGTCTCCAAATATATAAGGCAAACACAAAACCTATTAACCCAAGATCATGGGTAGGATAATTATTTTCATGGGGTATAAGCTGTCTATAGGCATAGGCTATGACCTTACCCCTCTGCATCAAAACACATCCCAACCTAACTCTTGAAGCATCACAGTACAAAAAAAATCCATCTGAACCATCTGGCAGGGTTAAAATTGGGGCTGAGGAGAGTCAAGTCTTTAACTCCTGAAAACTCTTCTCATAAGAACTTGACCATTGGATTTTAACTTTCTTCTGAGTTAATATGGACATAGCGGATGCAATAGATAAAAATTCTTCAACAAACTGTCGGTAATATCCGGCCAAACCCAAAAAACTCCTGATATCTGATGGAGAAATGGGTCTGGGCCAGTTTTTCACTGCCTCGGTCTTTTGAGGATCGACACTAATGCCATCATAAAAAATAACATGGATAAAGAAAGATATTGATCTTAGCAAAAATTTGAATTTACTGAATTTAGCAAACATCTAATGGGCTTTAAGAGTCTGCAATACTATTCTAAGGTGGTTTGCATGATCATTTTCACTCGGGAGTAGACAAAGATGTCATCAATAAAGACTATGATGAACATGTCCAAGTACTGCTTACACACGTGGTTCATCTAGTCCATGAAAGCTACTGGGGCATTTGTAAGACCAAAAGACATGACTAGAAATTTGAAGTGACCATACCAGGTTCTGAAAGATATTTTTGGAATGTCACATTCTCTACTCTGAGCTGATAATAGATGGATCTGAGGTCTATCTTCGAAAAGTAAGTGGCACCCTAAAGTTGGTCGAACAAGTCATTGATTCTGGGAAGTGGATAGTTGTTCTTGACTGTGACTTTGTTCAACTGACGGTAGTCGATACATATTCTAAGAGAACCATCTTTTTTACGCATGAATAGAAATGGTGCACCCCATGGAGAAATGCTGAGCCTGATAAATCCCTTATCTAGGAGATCTTTCAATTGTTCCTTTAATTCTTTGAGGTTAGTTGGAACCATTCTATATGGCAGAATAGAGATAGGCTAAGTATCTGAAAAAAAAGTCTATTCTGAAGTTAATTTCCTTTTTGGGAGAAAATCCAGGAAGATCTTTGGAGAACACATCTGAGAATTCATTTACTACTCGAACTAACTCAGACTGGGAGTCTCTGAATTAGAAACTCTAACTCAAATAAGATGGTAAATACACCCCTTGGATATTATCTTTCTTGCCCTAAGGTATGAAATAAGTTGAACCCTAGGCATTGTAGTTCTACCCCTCCATTCAAGGACTGGTTCATTTGGGAACTGAAATTGAACATCCTTATCTCTACAATCAACTGAAGCATAGAATGAATAGAGCTAATCTATGCTAAGAATGACATCAAAATCAGTCATCTCTAGCTCCACAAGATCAACTAAAGTAACTTTTTGAGACACTGTAATCGGGCAGTTCCTGTATACCTGCCAGGCTACAATAGAGACAGCCACTGGGGTAGACACTGAAAAAGGCTCTTCTAAGATTTTGGAACTAATTCCAAAATTGACGGCTATATAAGGGGTTACAAAGAAAAGAGAAGCTCCAGGGTGTAATAAAGCATAAACATATAAATGAAAGATCTGTAACGTACCAGTAACCATATTAGGAGAATTTTCCTGATCTTGTCGAGACCGAAGAACATACAATCTATTTTGACGCTGACCACTAGTAGCACTATAAGTGGCACCCTACTGAGTCGGGCGACCAACTGGAGCTGGGGGATGACTGGACTAACCCTGCTGACGAATCTTAGGATAATCCCTGATTTGGTGTCCTGGCTTGCCATATCCAAAACATACATCACTACCGACTCTACAAATACCCTGATGGTTTCTACCATATTTATGGCCAAGAGGATTCTACGACCATTGTTTACACTGACTTGGGACTTAGAGCCTGGCGCTTTATCCCTATTATCATTTATGAATATGCGTACTAGGGCACTAGTTGAAGATAGAGTGGGGACTGAAGATTTTGTGTAGAACTGAGGATGATTATCACTCTTTGACTTTGGCTGAGGGAAACTGAAGCTACCTATTTTAACCCTCTTACTCTCTCTCTCCTTCTTCTTATTCTTCTGCTTTTTGATCTATTGAGCATGGACTAAAAGCCTATATAAGTCCATATCCTTAACTAACATCATAGTCCTACACTCCTTGACTATACTTTCAGATACCCCAAATATGAACTTGCTAATCTTAGACCTGCTATCAGCTACCATATGAGAAGCATAACTAGCTGGCTGAGTAAACTTAAGGGAATACTCCTTCACATTCATGTTGACCTGACTCAAGTTAATAAACTCTAACACCTTGGCCTCTCTCAAATCCAGCGAAAAGAACCTATCTAAGAAAGCAATAGCAAACTCCTACAATTCTATAGGCCCTACGTCTGCACCTCTATCTACCTTCCACTGCTTAAACCATGTGTGAGCTATATCTTGTAACTGATAGGTAGCTATTCATCACTCTCACTAGAATTCACTCCCATAATATTTTTTACCTTCTGAACCATGTCTAAGAATTCCTGCGAATCCTCATCAGACTTGAATCCCAAAAACAAAGAAGGATTCATTCGGGTGAAGTCCCGAATCCTAACTATAATGGTATTGGCCTGATAATTGTGAGCCACTATAGAGTGAGCTAGAGTAGTGAAAGCAACTCTGAATTCTATATGAGAAACATGCTCATTCAGGGTATCTTCCTAAATGGGCTGAGGGGCTGGCTGCTTCCCTATTTTTCTTCCGTTTGTCTTTCTGGAGGCATGTTCTATAAATGAAAGAGAGAATAAATTCGACAGAGATTTAAAAATAAGCTTATGATCTTTCCCACAATATAAACATTGAAAGAAGAGAACTTTTCCTAAAACGTTTTGCAGCCTTTTGTCCATAAGTGTGGAGCGCTACATACCCATGCATAAGACTCTACTTGATGTGGTTTTCAGACTTTCTAGGATACTTTTGAACCTTAAGCTCAGATGCCAAGTTTGTAACACCCCGAGAGTACACCTTAGGCATCACACGGTGCTTACATTTCTGAGGGACCACAAGCTAACCCATGAGCTAGTACCTACTGTGAGCGCTAAATAATAATACTAAAAACATATGCACAAGTTAGGATAAAAATGCCTTCAAGTTCATAATTAAAAATAAATACTAAGTACTAACAATAATACTAAAAATATAACTGAACATCTGTCTGAAGTAGTCTAGTCTGAAAGCCTCTAACAATCTGAATGTGGAGTTGATGGGACAAGTCCCCAACTAACTTTTACTACTGAATATGCTAAATCTGTTGAAATGCTGAAATAAAAATAATATCCTCGATGGATGAGGACTCACTGTTGAATCTGCTGCTGATATCCTGAGCTACTAAGTATGATCAAGAACCTGTGTGTCTGAACCTACGATATGAGATATCATAGCATAAAAAAGAGTATACGATCAATATATAGAATGTACTGGTATGCCCAGTGAGGTAAGGCTAATATGCATAAATAGTAACTGACTGAATAATATAGAGTAACTGAATGAGAGTACATGGAGAAACTAAAACTGCTGTAAACACTGAGTATGCAATATTGTACATATGCATATATATATATATATATACTGTATTTGAGATCATACTGAAACTGAATGCTGAGTTCTGATGGCTAAATTACTAATAACTAAGAAATCTGATAACTGTTTAGCCATGATTCTGTAGAACTGGATTGAGTTTTATACTAAAAACTAAGACTGAAACTGAAACTATAGGAGTGATCATTTAACCGACGGACTCCGATATAAACTGATTCGGGATCCAACCTGTGACCCCAGTTGGAAGGATATCAGTACCGTGATACGGGTACTAATATCTTACTGTGTGGATCCAGTAAAGTGTTGTCCCAAAGGACTAAGGGTCACTTTCTACTGGCAGGTTCCCTTACAATATATGTGTCAACCCTTAACTAGTAGGTTAACATCTCAACCTACGTTGGCTATGTAGTTCTAGAACATAGAGATTGCTACAAAAGGTCACACCATCAACTTGCAGGTGAGCCCCCATCTCTAGATTCACTCGATGCTGAATCCCACTCTCAATTGAAAGGATAGTGGAACTGATCATTACTGGAATGACTTAACTAAACTCATGCTGATTATAAAGGCTGACTGAATGCTACTATCATAACATTACTAAGACTATCCCAAGACTTCTGTGATCTAAATAAACAGCTAGTTTTGGGTATTAAGTACTCCTAGGACTCGATAGTATCAATAATAAAACATAAAAAATCTTAAAAGCATAACAATAGTCAATTGTTCACAATTCATTCATTAAGACATTTTGTCAAACACTTGGAGGTTATGAACTTGCACATGAATGAGAACACATAATTACATGTCATGGTTACACTATTCAATTGACATGGACATTTTATCAAATACTTGGAGAGCATAGTTCTTGAACATGAGGAAAATAACATGGTACTATCATGGTTACAACATTCAATTCACAAATCATGAGTTATGACATGAGGAATACATAAATCAACACACATACCAATTTATTTACTTGAAATTCATATTCTTCTTGGTTTAAAACCCATAAAGTCATCACATACATGAACACAATTCAATTTAAGAACATAATTCATAATTTAAAACTTGAGAAAAGGTTCTTGAACTCTAAGGGTAGAAGGAAACCCAAGGATGAACACCTAACATACCTGAATCGTTGAGTTATTGAGGTTTCTTGGTAGATTCCTTGAGAATTAAGCTTGATTCTTGAAGGATAGGGTTTGATATTTTAGAGAGAATGTTCTTGATTTGAGTGAAATTGAATAAAAGAATGAATAATTAGGCTATTAGGGCATTGATATTGTGTTTGGGGCTGATTAGGGTCATGGAAAAAGACCCAACTATCCCTGAAAAGAATTAAATTTCCATCACTGAAACTCTCAATTTTGTCCATCACCACGACGTGATGCCATCACGGTGTACGCTAGATTTTTTTGGATAGTGTAGTCCAAGAACGAGTGCAAAAATACACTTTGCGCTATATAGAGGTCTCACGGAGCCTCACTATAAAGTGACAATTGCAAAATGGCACTCTAGAGCGACGCACCACTTATCGCAGTGACACACTGAAAAATGCCAATTTGGAATTAGAACTTCACCACAATGTGGTATTATCATGGTGATTCACTAGAAACTGACAAATGCTATTTGGCCTATCACCGTGATGCGGTGCTGCTCATTTTAACGTACTATTTCTCTAAAAGTGCCATAATTTCTCACCCGAATATCGGATTCGGGAAAAATTTATATTATTGGAAAGCTAATTAAATTTTCTACTATATGGTGGGTTACAAATCTGGAAAATTCTAAGTGTATTGAAAGTTATAAATAGAAACTCTCATACACTAAGAGCTGAATTGAGTTAGAAAAGTGTGGGGTATTACAGTTAATTATTCCAAGGAATGAAGGAAAGGAAATAGCATCTTTGTTGTAGCTTATTTCTTCCAAAAGTTTGGCGTCTAGGTAGGCTAGGATTACAGAGTAGAAGATTGTATTATTTTATATTTACATAATTTAAAATTGATGGGAGAAAGCAGGTCTAGGACTGCAGGCATGGAGTTGAGGTGGATAAAGACATGAGAACTTAACTTTAATCCCGAAAACTATATTATTGATTAATTATGGATACTTGTAATATTATGTGCTATGTCCCCGCAAGGAGATTGTCGTAAATGAAGTATGTGGACATGATAGTTCTTAGTTGTTCTAGTGATGAAGCTAGTTGAGTTATAATGATATTAAGTTGCATGTATTGGACAATAATATGATGAGGAGAATTATCATAGGATCAATTATTGATGAGAATAGTAATATCTAAAGGATAGGTGACTTGAATAAGTGTAATAATTGTATTATATGAAAAAAGTTAGTCATATTTTAATAGTTAATGAGTAAGTACTGCTCCAATAGTAAATTGCATGCTTAAGTGTTAAATTATGATTTATTTTTTGATATTCTTATTTTGGAATTGATAAAACCCCTTTATTTATTGGATGCCTATGAGAGGCTAAATTGGAGATAATGATGATTTAATGAAATTGCCTATCCATGAATGGCTTGTTGATGATCGTGATGAATTATTAAAATAATATCCATAAGAGGGTCAAATTATTGATAAATGAAAGCACTTGATCGAGTTTCTTTATGATTTTAAGTACACTTATAAATTTAGTACATCGTATTGCATCCCAAAAGATAATATGAATTTAATAAAATGTAGATAGTAGTTTATGGTTTAATTGTATTTTAGAGTATGATCCTAAATTGAATGCTTGTTGATGTGTATTCGGACATGCTTGAAATTGTTGGTGTTTGGATTGTTGATGCGTGTATAAATGATTATTAAAAATTTACTTGATGGAATTATCTTATCACTTTGAGTGTACTTGTAAACTTGGTACATCGTGTTGTATGCTTTGAGGTAGTGTAAATTTGATATTGATATTACTTATTTATGGTAGATCGAGTACCACGCCAGTTCGAATATGTATACGTTGGATCGGGTACCACGCAATCAGGTAGCATGCTAGTTCAAATAAGTATATGTTGGATCGGATACCACGCCAGTAACGATATGTGTATATTGGATCGGGTACCACGCTGGTACAGATATGTATATGTTGGATCGGGTATCACGCTGGTATGGATATATATATGTTGGATCGGGTACCACACCGATACGGATATGTATATTTAGATCGGGTACCATGCTAGTACAGATATATATATGTTGGATCGGGTACCACGCTGATATGGATAAATATATGTTGGATCGGGTACCATGCCGGTACAGATATATATATAACGGATCCGGTACCATATTGGTACAAATATGTATATATTATATTGGGTACCATGTCGATACGAATATGTATACGGTGGATTGGGTACCACACCGATACAGATATGTATATGAAAGATTGGGTACTACACTGGTACTTATATGTATATGTGGGATTGGGTACCATGCTGACACGGATATGTATATGGTGGATCGGGTAACATGCCGATATGATACATGAACATAGATTATTCCCTATAGGTCATGACTCTTTGGGCAAAACTAAGTCCCATAGCATGTGTGTACATATTTGTGTTGAGTCTGTGGATGTTTACAGTATAGTTGATACTCTTAATGGTTATGTGGCTTATTTGTTAGCATAGTTTGATCTTTTATTGCTGTATTGTTGATTCATTGGGTATTTGATTGTTTGATATGGATTTGAAAAAGTGAAACTTTGTACCTACTTATATGTTGGTTGACTTTCTTCATTTATACATGTTTTAATCGTAGCTTACCAGAATGGTTAGTTATCATTCTTTAATATTATAAGAGAGAATTTAGTTGTTAGCTCAAGAGTTTAGTGTGGGTTGTCCATGATTACGGGTTTGTTCCTGTGAATATGAGTAATGAAAAAGATAAGGTGAATAAAGAGGAATAGTGATGTATTAGCATTGGATTGTGGTTGATTGTTTAAATTAATGAGGCTAGAGTCTATTAGTAGTAAATATAATATTGATGGAGTTGGAAGAGTAGTTGGATGATGTAAGTTATATAGGTAAAGTAATAATGTTACTAAAAATTACAAAAATACACAACTTATGTTTCCAATATTACAAAAAATCCAAACTCCCTAAACATATTACAAAAATCCCAACATATACACAAATGCTATGTATATGTCGGCTATGTTATTTATATTAATATGGAGAGAGAGTAAAGTAATTAAAAAAGTAGGAGAGAGTGCAATTACTTCCAAAAGGGTTGGTATTTATGTCATTTATACAAAATGTTATTACAATTTTAGTTGAATTATATTCCATTCAACATGTCATGATTTATTTTCCTTAATTCTACTTTATGATTATATGGACTAACACGGTTGGCCGATGATGCCTACCAGTATGTGTGGTTGTACTGACCCTATTCTTCTACATTCCTTCTTGGGCTGTAGATTGGATGCAGGTTAGTTTGCAGTTCCTAGATGGATGGCAATATTCAACACTAATTTCTTCACTTTCATCTTGGCAGATATTAAAGTATTCGTATTATTTATTTTATTGTTAGTCTATGCTGTAGTAGATAGCTCTTGTACATGTTTTACTAAGTCTTGGAATAGTGAAGGACACTTGTAATAAGTTTTATTAAAAAACTATTTATTAATATTTAATTTACTTTATTATATTTAATCCAGTATTTCCTTAAAACAGAAGTCTTCCGCATATTTTTAGTTGGGTGATAAAGGTTCTCCTATCTTCTTAGAATAGTGTAGTTGCCCACACGGTCCAGTAGTTTGGGTCATGACATATAATGCCATAATTTGGTATTTTACGTTATAGCCCTACAAATTAGAAGCATTGTGAGAATTTATAGAAATGATTGATTACATTAGTTTTTGAAGTTGTTATGTTTTATGCTCTTATTATATTCATATTTTAGTTTAACTTAAAGATTAACATGAAATCTATTGACTGGTGATTGACTTGTGAGAATGGATATCGACGAGGGCTCAAAAGATTATGTATTGATTTTGTATTTTCTTTCTTCTATTTTTAGTGATCAATGTAGTAATAATAATGTTGCATTATTCATTTATTTTTCTGTTATCTCTATAATTTTTCTTTATGTTGTATTTTATATGATTTTATTATTTTCATAGTTTTTATCTATAAATCAGTTCAATCAAATAGTATTTTATTATTTTTATAATCGCGAGAAGCGCGGACAAATTCACTAGTTATATATAAATAGAGATGGTATATTTAATGACAAATGCTTATATAATAATTAAGTTTTATGTTAGCAACAAAATGATCAGTATATACAAAGTGTAGAACTTTGTAATCAAATCTTGTTATTAGAGAGTACATATCTTGAATTTGGTGAAATAGTTAATTGACAATACTAAAATAAGCAACAATAAGTGTATCTATATTTGATAAATTAGTCAAAAATTTCTACTTTTCTAAACTAATTTGGCCATCTCTCTTGATGCATTATAGATTCTTCTTCGTCTTGACAGTGAACTTACACGAAACTAATTTGACCATTCTCTCTTTGATGAATCTTATACCGCCATAAAACTTCCTTCTTTATCTTGGTGAACTTGTATTTGGTTCTTATGCGTAACGACCCTCCCGATCATTTGTGAAATTTTACTTGTCCTTTTTATTTTATCTCTTCCTGTAGTTGTATATAAAATTTATGACTTACGGTGATGAGTAGTATCGATTTTTGAGGTATTCGAAAGTAATTTAAGTCATTAACGGAGTTATTGAGTTTGGAAAAGTTAAACCCGATAATAGTTAATATTTGATCAAGATGACCTCAGATTAGTGTCGTAGTATTTTCAATAGGCCCATAATGTACTTTTTAGTCAAGTACATATTTGCTTTATTTCTATGGGGCTCTGAATAAATTTTGAGGATATATTAAAAGTTTGGGATATTTTTAAATAATTAGTATAATTATTAATTTAATGGGTCAAAACCCATAATTTATTAACTTATGTGGTCAATATAAGAATAAAATTAAGTGGTTAGGGTTTACCACTTATAATAATAATAGAGTCAGAAAGTTGGGAGAAGGGAGGCACACAGGATTGTAGTGGTTTTGCACGTCAAAAGTTTAAAGGAAATTTTCTATAAGTTCCCAATTTGTTTCGTTAGAGTAATCAAATTTCTAGAGTTATTTTCTGTAATAACTACCCTGTGTATAGTTTTACTTATTGTCGCAATTGAGTGGAAAATAAATATTAAGTTGATTTGTAAGTCATGTCATAACCAAAGAGAAATCGTGATAAAACATTGGTTTGTATCTACATTTTCAAGGACAATCTTTTCTCTTCTTTTTTTCCTTTTCCTCGATTTATGTGTTTTTATGCTTATATGAAAAGTTGAATACATAATAAATGGATCGGACATCGTGGCATTAATTTATGAGGGAGTTGGCAGTAGGTGTATTAGTAGTTTTAGAGTTAGCATAGTAATTGATAAATGGGAATCATGCGTATATGATTACAGAATGATGGTGCAACCATTATATAATGATAGAGATGGAAATTTAGGCCGAATATATGTTAAGTAATTGTGGAATTATGTATAGGAAAATGGTGGCGGTGATTGTTCGCATATGAGTAGTTAGCTAGAAAGTCATTATTTTGGGTAAATTAATAGTTAGGCTATAGAATTTGTGTAAAGTATTTAATTAATAATCATTGAATATTAGGATAAGTATAAGGTAATAATAAGTTGGTGATTGAGTTGTAATGAATAAATTGATGCCATTAGATTCATATTCTTATGAGGGTAACATATTTGAACAGATTTTGATCGTTTAGAGATTCTACGGAAGGGCAAGGCCCTTGCATAGTAACTTGCCTTTGGTTTTCTCAGTTAAAGTAGGTTACGGTTTAATAGGAGTTTAGATTTGATTTAATTATGTGTATGCTCATAAATTGTGCTTGTTGTTTGGTATTCAGAAATGCTTGAAATCGCTGATATTTGGATTATTGATATTTGTATAATTAATTATTAAAAATTTACCTGATGAAATTGTCTTATGACTTTAAGTGTACTTGTAAACTTAGTACATCATATTGTATTTTGAGGGGTAGTGTGAGTTTGATAAACATACCTAATATGGTTATGGAGGATCAGGTACCACGTCGGTATGGATATGATATTGATATTACTTGATTATGAAGGATTGGGTAACACGCCGGTACGAATATGTATATTGATATTACTTGTTTATGAAGGATCAGGTACCACGCTGGTATGGAAATGTATATTGATATTGCTTATTTATGGAGGATCGGGAACCACGTCGGTACGAATATAATATTAATGTTACTTGTTTATGGAGGATCGGGTACCGCATTGGTATGAATATGATATTGATATTAGTTGTTATTAAGGATCGGGTACTACGCAGTACAGTACATGAACATAGATTATTCCCTGCAGGTCATGACTATTTGGGAAAAAATAAGTCCCACAGCATGTATGCACACATTCTTGTTGAATTTGAGAGGTTTTAAGGGTTATAGAGAAGATACCGAGATAATTGTTTTCTAATTACAAGGTTTAGAAGAATGTGGTTATTATTTATAGTAGTGTTGTTGATTCTGTGGATGTGTACAGTTTGGTTTATACTCTTGATAGTTATGTGGCTTGCTTGTAAGCATTGTTTGACCTGTTATTATTGTATTATGGATTTATTGAATATTTGTTATGTAACGATTCCCGTCTACTTGTTATTTGATTTATGTTGTGTAATTGCTATTAAATTGAGTTGGTCTATGATACCTATCAATACGTAATGGTTTTTACTAATACTACTCTAGACTCTTCTGTTGTTGAGTACAGAAAGTGTTCCTTAGGCTCAGATACAACCTCACCTCTAGCATTTGATAGAAGATATAGGTCCAAGAGTGAGCACTCCATCTCTAGGCTGCCATAGATCATCTTATTTTTTCTTGTCCATCTTTCTGGCAATGAAAGATTCTTTATTTTCTTTATTTATAGATATCTCTTTTAGTTATGATCTTTGTTTAGAAGTTCTTGTACAATGACATTCGGGTCTTGGGGATTTTAAATGTACTTTGTTTGATTTTCATCTTACTAATGATTTGCTCTAAATTATAGTCATTAAGTTGGTTTTATGATACTCTCATTATAATATTGACTAAGTGATTGGGTAATGGTTTGATTTAGATGGTTCTCCCACAGGAAGATTAGTGTGGGTGCCACTCATAGACATTTGGGTCGTGACTAAGTTGGTATCATAGCCCTAGGTTCGTCGATTTCGTCGTACAATAACATGTATAGGAGAGTCTTGCGGAATAGTTTGGAGACGTCTGTACTTTTCTTTGAAAGGCTTTAGGACACTAAAAAAATTCAAATTTTTCTTTCTTACATGCTATTACTTGATTTCAATTGGTATCTTGCGATTCCAATTAGTATCTAACTTCTTTCATTCTTTTTCTCATTGATGGTAAGAATATGAGCAAATGGAGCAAGAGTTAAGGTTCCAAACTCGGTTGATAGGGCTGCGGTTGGGGGTAGAGAATAGGCAAGAGAAGGATGAAGAAAAGGAAGGAGAGTTGCACCCACTAGGGGTAGAGCTCAGGCTGTGAGACCAACTGTAGAGTGGACAATATCTCCTCCCCCACATATGGATATGCCTGGTATAGTAGAGGATAGAGCAATGCTTGTACAAAATAAGAGGAATTCGTTTCATGATGGGGTTGAACTAATTCGGGGAGGTGCAGCTCCGATTTAGTGTCTTCCGTTGTGATTCAGTAGGTTCTAAGCTTTTTAGCGGGTTGACAAAAATTGGGACTATGTCCGCAACACCCACAGTCTAGCATTCAGAGGTATAGTATGCTAGTACTGTAGCTTCTCAGATAGAAGAGGTATCCAGGTTGGATTTATTTTGAGACAGGTTATTGGTCCGGTGATGACTGGAGATGAGCATGATTGGTTTTGTAATTTTATCAAGATGAAGCCTCTTGTTTTTCATGGCACCAAGTCTGAGGATGTCTATGAGTTTATTATTGACTGTCATGAAAGACTTCATAAGATGGGTGTCGTGGAGTTGGCCACATCAGGAGATTTTTTCCTAATTTAAGGAAATACGGTTAGTCTAGCCGGCAACAGGCTCCTTGAGCTCTAGTTCCAGCAGGTAGGAGAGGTGGTGGTAATGGTAGAGGCCCTCCACATGGTGGGCATGGTGGTCATCAGTCCAGTAGGGTTGGTAATCAGCCCCATTATGATGGTTCTCAGCTTGGTAGGGGTGACGCTCAGACTGGTGTTAGGGCTCATATCTATGCTTTTCCAAATAGGGCTGATGCAAAGGCATCAAACTCTGTCATTACAGGTACTATTCTTGTCTATGACCTGATGGCCACTGTGTTATTTGATCCTGGCTCTACTTTCTCATATGTATCTTACAATTTTGCTGTGGGGTTGAACATGGTAGGTGATCTACTTGACTTTCCTATTCACATGTCTATTCCCATTGGGGATTCTATAATTGTTGATAGGGTTTATCGTTCTTGTTCTATTATATTTATGGGTATCAAACTTAGGCAGATTTAGTGATTTTAGACATGGTAGATTTTGATATAATTTTGGGTATAAGTTGGTTGTCTCCATATGATGCTATATTAGACTGTCATACTAAGATAGTGATTGTGGCTATGCCGAGAATGGATAGACTTGAGTGGGAGGTTGATTATAGTCCTTCTCCTATGAAACTTATTTCTTTTCTTCATGCAAAGAGGTTAATTGGAAGGGTTTGTTTGGCCTTCCTAGCACATCTTGGGGACACTTTAGCAGAGGTCTCATCTGAGTCAGTTCCTATGGTGTGTGAGTTCCAAGAGGTTTTTCCTGCAGATTTTCCTAGCATGCCACCAGATCATCACATTGATTTCTGCATTGATCTAGAACCAGGTACTCATCCTATTTCTATTTCTCCCTATAGGATAGCTCCGACTGAGTTGGGGGAGATAATGGCTCAGTTGCAGGATTTATCCATTTGAGTGACTCTCCATGGGGTGCTCCTATCTTGTTTGTAAATAAGAAGGATAGTAGTCTTCGTGTGTATAGACTACAGGCAATTGAACAAAGTTATGATCCATAGTAAGTAGCCCTATATAAATGATTTATTTGACCAGTTGTAGCGTGCATTCATATTTTCTAAGATTGATTTGAGGTCCTGCTATCATCAGCTTAAGATTCGGCCTGATGATATTCCTAAGACTAATTTTTGAACTAGGTACAGGCACTATGAGTTTCTTGTGATGTCTTTCAGATTAACTAATGCCCCAACTGTTTTTATGAGTTTGATGAATGAGATATCTAAACCTTACTTGTATTCTTTCGTGATTATCTTTATTGATGATATTCTTGTTTATTCTAAGAGTAAAGAGGAGCATGATAATCACTTAAGGATTGTTTTGGGTTTGTTAAAAGAGAAAAAGTTTTATGCAAAGTTTTCTAAGTGTGAGTTCTGGTTGGCTTCTATATCCTTTTTGGGGCATGTGGTTTCGAAGGAAGGGGTGATGGTAGACCCACAGAAGATTAAACTAGTTGAGAATTGGGATAGGTCTACTTCAGTGGCGGAGGTTTGTAGCTTTGTTGGCTTAGCAAGTTATTACCACAGGTTCGTGAAGGGGTTTGCTTCCATTGCTACTAATATGATGCGGTTGATTCAAAAGGATGTACCTTTTATTTGGTCTAATGAGTATGAGGAGAGATTTCAAAAGATCAAGACCTTGTTGACTACTGCTCTTATTCTTGCCTTGCCGGTAGATGGTAAGGATTTTATTATTTATTGTAATGCCTCACATTCTGGTTTAGATGTTGTGTTGATGTAGGAAATGAATGTTACTGATTATGCTTCGAGGCAATTGAAGCCCAATTAGAAGAATTATCCCACTCACAATTTTTAGTTAGATGTTGTGGTTTTTGCTTTTAAGATATGGAGGCATTACTTGTAAGGGGTTAATTATGGAGTGCTCACTGATTACTGCAGTTTATAGTATGTGTTCACGCAGAGGGATTTGAATTTGAGACAGCATAGATGAATGGAGTTGCTTAAAGATTATGATATCACCATTCTCTACCATCCGGGGAAGGCTAATATTGTCATTGATGCATTGAGCAGGAAGTCAACAAGTATGGTGTCACGACCCGAAATGAGTCCCTAGCCGCGACAGGCATCTCGAATCTCGAAGGCCTGAGAGACCCCTTAACATACTATCATAAGCAAAATCCATACATAAATCAAAGTGCGTAAGATATAACAATGTTCAATGGAAACTTATAATCTGAATTGTGTCAACAAGATATGCTACTACAACACTTCAAATACCATCTACAAAGCTCTACTGAATACTAACTATCTAGGCCGGGACAAAGACCCCGACTGGACAATATACCAAAAGACTCAACATATAAATAAATTCCTTCTGAAAGATTGATGACTCACTAACTCTATCATTATCCATTATAAACATCTGATGTGATGGACCATGGGACTATACCGCAGAACCTAAAATATAAGGGGGTCAATACACAAAGGTACTGGTACGTAGAACAATCCAAAAACAAAAATATATTTTTATACAACATAGGTGAGAGCATTTCATAAAAGAATGTTTGCATAAAAGAATTGAAAAATACATGAGCATAATTTAATGAGCTTCAAATGATCATATAGAAATCATGACTCAACTCTTTGTCTTACTTCTAAGCTAGATGGTACACCCTACAATCTATAATTCCACAGGCTATATGGAATCCTCCCTTGACTGGGCGAACAAGCCCCCAACCCAAGTTTACCGCAAGGGCTGGATTCTCTGCATATCTACTATGGTACAAGGTTGTCGCCAATGTATAATCCCTATTTCAAGACAACATAAAACCCGTGTCGGAAATTCTCGGTTTTGGGCTATGAGTTATCTGAACTCGTGCCTTCTTCGGGTAACCGTCTAACTCTCTTAAGCCCCATTTTAGACTTTTAAAATCAATCTTTCTTCTTATAACACTTTCTCTCTTATTCCATTTAGAGCATATCATAAATAGGGTATCATCATACCCAGACTTTCAAGTCCTTCATTTCATACGACAACATCTCTACTACCCTTCTTATTTCATAGCGAGTTATTGACTATCCAAAAGATTTAAAACAAATCAGGCGAAAATTCATACTTCAAAAGAACATGAAAACAAAACACTTTCTCTCTTCATTACTTTATCTACAGTGGTCATCTCTTTTATCAATTACATGCAATTTTTTTATTAGGACATTAGAGCCTTTGGAATAAGAATTGCCTCTTTAAAAACATGTAAAATAACAAAGCATGACTGATAAATAGGCATTTATAAATTGAGAAATAGAATCATTCGTAAAGAAGCCCCAACATTTAGTTATACACAAATCTCATGATTTAAAAGGGGCTCTTAAGTCATGCTCTCGAAAATAATTCACAATTCATACCATGCAAAGTCCATAAATTTCATCCTGAGGAAGGGAATTTCACAAACCATGCTCATAAATCACTTTTCGAACTCAAATCACATATGCACGAGATTATAAATCAATCTCATGGAAAACCCCCATGACAAATATATACTTTTATCGAATCGGGTCCATGATGAATGCTCTTAAAACAATTTCTCAAAACTCAGTACATATATATACATATATAACTTTAAAGCTTGCAAAAATTATAAAACCTATGCCCATGAGATTTAGGATTGCTCCACATACCTTGAATTGATGAAAACATTGGGGAAGTTTTATCTTTGAGGCTTAATCTCTTCAACCCTAGTTAGTTTTCCCCTCTTTTGTTTAAGGAAGATGAATTAGGGATTTAATAAGGGATATAATGTGAATATGGACTTTAATTTCATCTAAGAGTGTTTACGGATGAGTATGTAACATGGAAGGACCTTATTGCCCTTAAAATAACATACAAATGGAGCATTTATACTGCTATGCCATTAGCCATGCGGCACAGAGCCCATGGCTTAGCACCCATGTGGGCGACGCACGCCCCATTGCCTAGCAACCAAGTGGACAACTCACGCCCCATTGCATAGCAATTCCAGTGGCGCTAAGCGATGGTAATACGATGCACGACCATTGTATCGACCCTATATTATGATCCACACTTAGTTTTGAGGTCTAGAAACACCCCCAACACCTCCCACAATGTCTATACATGGTCTACAATCAATACGAGGGTCCTAAAAGTCATTTAAATGAGTTAATGGAGCATTACATCAATGGGGCATTATAATTTTTTCACCTTATAATCACTTCACATACTAGGATAAAGATCATGACACATGAATTTAAATATAAATAATGGGATTAGAGTTTACATACGTAGGAATGATGGTTCAATTTCTATCTCGAAAATACAGGGTGTCACATTATATCCCCTTTGGGATCATTCATACCCAAATAATGGATAGGAACTTGTTGAAGCTCTAAAAGTATGGAATAAAGAACATAACCTCGTGTTGAATATTTTTCCTTAACAAAACATACAAAGGCATCAAAAGAGCTTCATGATAATCCCTAGTGAAATGTGTAAGCACGAAGCATGAGATAATAAGGGTTTACATAGAGATGACATTGCACATGAGTCCTAGGGATCATGATCATCACAATATAAGGCATAAGTTTATTTGTTGATAACAACCCTGATTTATATCGATACAATCATGAAATGAGATTTTGCGGGAGATAGGAATAGAAACATTCTCTACTTTACAAGATACAAACAGTAGATTTAAAATTAGAGACACGAATCATCTATGCCCTAAGCAATAAATAACATACTTCGCCATTTCCAACTTACAATTCTCCCATCACACGTCTAACTGCAGGAGTTTGAGTCCCACTGCATAGTACTCCTAAGTTGAAGCCTAACTCAGAAAAAAGAAGTGCTAGCTTAAGCTATGGGACCCTACTCTACATCCCTTCAAAAATATTACTTCACACTATCATCATAATCAATACCCTCAGGCTTGATATCAAGGAGTAACAACCACATAACTCATTGGTTTTCACTTTCATCAATCACCACATTGAAGCCTATCATTACTACTCCCACTTCATGGATCTCCCCACCAAGACCAGCAAATTCAATCACTTCCACAAAGACTTTTGACACATATCTTCTTCCTAACTATTTTATATAACGAGAGTCATCTCCTTCTTTCTCTTTCACCTATAACCTTAGCTAAGGAAATCATTTCAAAATTTTTACATTCAAGAACATCTACTCCCCTACCTCAAACATTACTACTCTTCCATAACAACCATCATACTAACATAAGTAGGGTCATTGAGGTACCTAGCATAAGTATCATGAATGGGAGTAGCACTATTTGACTATAACTTATACTGATTGAACTACTCAAGGTAGGACATGAGGTGAAGATACAATACAATAGACACGAAGTGCTTCATATATCAAATGCCTAGATTATAGATAGAGGGTAGTTTGGTCGTGAACATACACAACATGAGTTCTTTGGACTGGAACAGAGAGAAACATATGAGCATATATCATGAGCTGTATAACATAAAGGTCAATTTAAATAATGATTGATACTTGAAGCTATTTCTTCTCATTTTTAGAGCTGAGATAGTCATGAGTTTGTATAAACCTTATCAAATTGGGATAGACTCGACATATCTTGAATCGATAACATATAACAAGTATCATTTCTTAGAACCAAGCATGATATAAGATGTGGATCCGTGGGTCATGAGCATCACCACATAGAGCTTGAATACTTGAAAACTTATATTACTAAGAGACATTATTACTACTAGTTTGGAGGTCAAAACATGAACATAAGTCCATAGGGAATTCAAACCATAGGCATGACTTGTATACATGACGTAAGGCATTAGCAAAATGACCTCTTAAATTGAAGTAGGAATAGCTTGCTTAAATAGGAATAGATTTGTCATAACTCTTCCCTGAAGCTTGACACCATGAGAAAATTCAAAACCTACCTTAGTCCATCATATCCTGCTTATATTAAAGTCACAATCTTAGACTTGCGAACCTATACTCACATCAAATCTATATCCATAACTCCCAACACAAAGGGGATATCATAATATACTTATATGCTAAACTTTCCCTAATAAACTATACTCTAAAGGCCCTACTTTCCGAAAGTGCTACTCTTAACTTTCTCTAGCCTCTATAGCCATCACTCTACAACTCACACTCTCATGAGCATCTATATCCACACCCACTTATCACATAACAATTCATTCTTTATTACTTAACATACTAACATTAGACCTCTAATCACATAACTCACAACTTACCAAAATTTGTAAAACCATACCAAAGGAGCATATTGCCTACCTATATATCCTTAATTCAACTCTAAAAGGGAACCATACAATAATTCCCAAGACTTATCCATACTACAAAATTTGAGAACGTGATCTAGGTATATGTGACACTCATACACATCATACTTTATCAAACAACATGCTACCTTGGGGTTTAATTTATTCTTTTATACTTATGCCTTTATTCACTTAATGACTCAACCATAATGCATCATTTTAACCTAGTCCTTATGTATACATCACAATTTATCCACTCTTTTTTCATAAGTTGCCAGCATAGGATATTTCACATATCTCATAAAGCCTACTAATTAATTCCCACAAAACATGCATCATTAATATTAAGCTACAATTCTTATTACCACACTCCACATCTAATGTTTTAAGTATATAGTTTTGCATCAATCATGTGCCACCGATGAAGCATACAACATACTATACTAGTCCATCAAGTTGGGAAAGAAACTCAAATACCTTATTTAACTTAACTCCGACCTACAATCACCTACCCTCTACGACATTACTACTACACCTCAAAATCTACTGTATACCTTCTCATGTGCAGTGCTAGTTTACAACTATTTGAAAAAGACAATCAAGGAGGGTAAAGTCACATAATGAGGGTAGTCGATCTTAATCTTATATTATAACTATTATGATATTATCAAGATATTCTACTTTCTCATATTAAATCTACTTACCCATGCAAAAATTCCCACTATCTTCAAATTCCACATACACTAATGAGTCTTTACCCATAAATTATTGACTAATCTACCCCTTTCCATTCACAGCCTATAAATGATTTATACAACCACCATAACTATCCATTTTGAGATCCTTCCTTCTCTAAATAATTAATACTAATAGCTAATCACTCCCTCCACGGGCTACCACAGGGTCTACTAACCTTGCTATAATATTAGCCAATCACCATGAATGGGCACACCACCCTTTACTTAAAGATCACACAACTACATCTACCTTCTTCACTCAAGAGTTACCCTCACTCTAACTTCTAAACTTATGAAATCATATCACTAACTTTTGGATCATCTTACTACCAATAGATTATGACAAATTAACATATACTACTACTCAGGTGGGAATACTAATCCAATATTCTGTAATATATCTCTACCCTTAAGCTTGACATCTGCAATAAGGATTCTGAAAGGGATTGAATACACTTCGTACCTCAGGATGAAAAACACGATTGCATTAAGATAGAGGTATACACTTAAATCAATACACTTTGAAGCACTAATGGACTCCTCTTAATTCCTTATGCTATCTTATAACTTCATGGATAACTTAAAGTAAAAAGGACCACATTGTTAGGGAGCTAAACTCTTGGACTTGTATCTTCACTCGACAATGAGGCATGGCCCATAAAATTAAAGCAAGGAAGGAATTTAGATAACTTTTGTATGGATGACTCTATAGCACAAAATAGAGTATGAAAGAATGAGAAATAACTCCAAAATGCCAGGTATCCTCCTGATTATAAGTGTGGTGTACAATACACCCATAAGAAAGACTCTACTAGATACCATCATAGAAACCCTGGGACCATGAACCATTCTCTAATACCGAGATTGTCATGACCTGAACTGAGGCCCTAGCCATAATGGGCATACCGAACCTCAAAGGCCCGAGAGACCCTTTAGCATACTATTATAAGTAAAATCCATACATAAATCAAAGTACGAAAGATATAACAATGTTTAATGGAAAAATATAATCTGAATTGTGTCAATAATATATGACAATACAATACTTCAAATACCGTCAACGAAGCTTCTATTGAATACTAACTTTCTAGGCTGGGATAAAGACCCTGATTGGACTATATACTAAAAGACACAACATAAAAATAAATATCTTTCAAAAGATGGATGGCTCACCAACTCTATCATTATCCATTATGAACATCTGATGTGATGAACCATGGGACTATACCATAAAACTTGAAATATAAGAGGGTCAATATACAAAGGTAGTGGTACGTAGAACAATCCAAAAACAAAAATATATTTTTATACAACATAGGTAAGAGAATTTCATAAAAGAATATCTGCATAAATGTAATACCCCATACTTCCTTAGCTCATTTTAACCCTTGGTACATGAGTTATTCTATATAAATTTTTCTAAATACTCAGTAATTTTTAGTTTAGATCCTACCATTGCGTAAAAAATTTAGTCAGTTTTCCAACAATATAAAATTTGCCCAAATTCGATACTTGGGTGAGAAGTTATGGCTATTTTTGTAAAGTAGTGTGCCAACTAGCACTTCAGCGCGTCGCGGAGAGTAGCCAAATGGCAATGGTCATTTTCTAGTAGAGCTCCATGATACCACTGTGTTGCGCTACCAACCAAGTTCCTAATTATTATTTTCCAATGTCCCATCGCGCCAAGTATGAAATTCGTATACAAAGAGATAATGCAATTCCACCATGTCGTGTTGATGACCCAGTTCACAATTGTCAGTTTCCAGTGACATGGCGTAATCATGCCACATCGCGCTAAGGGCCCAGATTGGGTTTTCCAGTTATAAATTTTTAAGTTATTCCAGGGATATTTGGATCTTTTTCCATGGCCCTAATTAGTCCTAAACACAAGATTAATGCCCTAAATAGCCTATTACATCATTATTCACTCAATTTCTCCTAAATCAATCATTCTTTCTCTAGAAGGGCAAAAATCCTAGCTTCAAGAAACAAGAGCAAACTCAATAATGCCTCCAAGAACCTTCAAGAACTAATATTCCTAGGTATGCTAGGCGTTCATTCATGGGTTCCTTTTACCCATGAAGCCCAAGAACCTCTTTTTAAATTTACAAGTTATAGATTCATGATTTCAATGCTTGAAATTGATTGTACGCATATCTATGATGTTAATGTGGTTTTAAATCCATGATTATGATAAGATTCATGAAAAATAGAATAGTATTTATGGGGAATTATAAGAATTTACAAGTTTGGGTATTTTAGTTGCAATGCTTATATGTTATCCATAATTATGTATATACAGTTGTGCTCCTCAAGTGTTTGATAGATGTCCATGTGAATTAAATGATGCAATCATGATATACTAGTATATGTACAAGCTTATGCCCTACAAGTGTTTGATAAAATGTCTCTATGAATGAATTATGGAGAAGTAATTATTGTTATGTCTTTCAAGATTATGCTATGCATTATTTTCATGCTATCGAGTCTTCGGGGTATTTAATACCCGACAATCTAGCTGTTTACCTAGAGCCAGTGTTAGTTATAGAATAGTATTAGTTATGTCACGATCAGTAGAATTTAGTTAGCTACAGAACTTAGTCAGTTATAAAACTTAAAAAAACTCAATAAACTCAGTATCAATCCAGTCCAGTGTAATATACTCAGTTGGGAGTAGGATTCAGCACCGAGGAATTCTAAGGATGGGGGCTCACCTTCTAGTAGAGGGTGTGATCCTTAAAAGAAATCCTTACATTCCAGAACAATGTAGCCAGCGTAGGTTGAGAAATTAACCTACTAGTTGAGGGTTGATGAGGTGTTTTAACCTGCCAGTTGAGGGTTCCACCATTCTCATTAGAGTACCTTTTAGATGAGGGTAACTCTTTAGTGTCTTTACCTGTGGCACGGTACTGACACCCTTCCAGCTGTGATTACAAGTTGGACCCCAAATCTATTAAAAAAGTGGTATGTCAGCAAGATTATTACTTCCCACAGTCTCAGTTTTAGTTTCAGATAGAACTTAGTTCAGTTCTACAAAATTAGGACTGTCAGATACAGTCAATCAGTTTCAGTAACTCAGTTATCATTAATCTCAGATATCAGTTACTCAGTTATTAGAATTTAGAACTCTGCTTCAATAAAAGCTCAGTTATAGCATACATGTATATGCATACTATCCATACTCAGTATTTATAATAGTTTCAGTTATTTATGTACTCTCATATTTAGTTACTCTATATCATTCAGTCAGTTATTATTCATGCATATGAACCCTTGCATTCAGCCTTACCTCATCTAGCGTACCAGTACCTTCCATATATTGACACATACTCTTTCTTTAAGCTATGATGTCTTTTAGTATAGATTCGGATGCTCAGGTTTCGAACCGCGCATAGACAGATCCAGTTATCAGCATCAGTTTCAGTAGTGAGTCCTCATCTATCAAGGGCATGCTTTTATTTTAGTATTTTAGTTTATTAGTAGTTCAGTATTCAGATTTAGTTGGGGACTTATCCCATCAACTACACATTCAGACGATTTAGTTAGAGGCCTTTCAGACTAGACTTTTAAATAATATTTAGTTTTATAGATTATTATTACAGTCGATATTCTTATTCAGTATTTTAGATTTTGAACCTTATCGCATTTTAGCCTATTTTTTTGTATTTATTACAGTATTATTATTCAGGTCTCACAACAAATATTAGTCATGGGTTATCTTGTGGTCCTTCAGGGTCGTAAGCACCGTGTAACATCCGGGGTACAGACTTAGGGCATTACAAACATAGTTTCAGAGCCTAAGGTTCAATAGAGTCCTAGGGAGTTTAAAAGCCATATCTAGTAAAGTCTTGTGCATGTGTGTGTAGCATACTACACTTATAGACAAAAGGCTATGAGACGTTTTTAGGAAAAGTTTCCCTTCTTTCAGTATTCATGTCATGTGAGTGAGCATGAGCTCAAGTTAAACTATCAGTCTGATTTGCTTCTTTATTCTATTTACAAAATATGCCTCCCAAAAAGACTAATAGAAGAAGGACAGGAAATCAGTCAGCACCTCAGCTCAGCAGGTCCCCTAGACGAGCATGTATCTTATACAAAATTCTGAGTTGTATTCACTACTCTAGACAATTTCATAATAGCTCAGAATGAATAGTTAGCTGTTGTTCAGGCCAACCCAGTGGCTAATACTATTGCAACTAGGATTTGGGACTTTCCTCGAATGAATTCTCTCATATTCTCAGGATCTAAGTCAGAAGAGGACCCACAGGAGTTCTTCAATCAGGTTGAGAAAGTCACAGATATTATGGGAGTGACTTTTAGTGAGAGTGCTGAGTTAGCTGCCTATTAGCTACAAGATGTATCTCATATATGGTTTAAGCAGTGGAAGGTAACAGAGGCACAAATGCAGAGCCTATAGAGTGGGAAGAGTTTGATACTATTTTCCTAGATAGATTTTTTTCCTTAGAGTTGAGAAAAGCCAAGGTGTTAGAGTTCATCAATCTCGAGCAGGGTAGTATGAGTGTGAAAGAGTATTCCCTCAAGTTTACTCAGTTATCCAGGTATGCTTCCCATGTAGTGGTAGACAGTAGGTCATGAATGAGCAAGTTTATATCTGGGGTGTTAGATAGTATGGTTAAGGAGTGCAGAACTACGATGTTGATTAAGAAGATGGACATATCTAGGATTATGGTCTATGCATAATAGATGGAAGAGGCTAAGATAGAGAGAGGAGAGGCTAAGATAGAGAGGGAGAGGCAAAACAAGAGGGCTAGAATAGGTAGCTTTAATTTCAATCAGCCTAAGTTAGAGAGCAATAACCATTCCCAGTGTCATCCAAAGTCTTTGATTCCAGCTCTATCCTAATCCAGTGCTCCACTACCTAAGTTCATAATGGTAACAAAGATAGGGTGCCAGGCTTTAAATCTCAAGGTAGTGTTAGCAGCGCTCAAACAAATCCTCTTTGTCAGATATATGGCAGAAACCATCAGGGTGTTTGTAGAGCTGGAAGTGATATTTGTTTAGGGTGTGCTAAGCCAGGCCATAGAGTTAGAGATTGTCCTTAGTCAGGTTCTCAGGGTCAGTATAATCATCCTTCAGATTAGTCAGGTCGCCTGAATCAGCAAGGTGCCACTTTTAGTGCCACCAGTGGGCAATGCCCAAATAGGCTCTATTCACTTTAGTCCAGAAAAGATCAGGAAAATTCTCCTGATGTGGTCACTGGTACATTACAGATCTTTCATTTATATATTTATGCTTTGCTAGATCCAGGAGCTTTTTTATCTTTCATAACTCCTTATATAGCTGTTAACTTTAGAGTCAGTCCAAAAATCCTAGTAGAGCCTTTCTCAGTTTCTACTCCAGTGGGTAAATCTATCATAGCCCGACGGTATACAAGAACTGTCCGATTATGATATCTCAGAAAGTTACTTCAGCAAACCTTGTAGAGCTAGAGATGGAAAATTTTGATGTCATTCTTGGCATAGATTGGCTTCATTTATGCTATGCCTCGGTTGATTATAAAAATAGAATTGTTCATTTTCAGTTTCCAAATAAACCGGTCCTTGAATGGAGAGGTAGTACTATAGCGCTTAAGGGTCAGTTGATTTCATACCTTAGAGTAAGGAAAATGATATCCAAGGGATGTGTCTATCATCTTGTGTGAGTCAAAGACTCCAGTTCAGAGATTTCTAGTCTTGAGTCAGTTCCAGTAGTAAATGAATTCTTAGATATGTTTCCTAAAGATCTTTCTAGAGTTTCTCTCGAAAGGGAAATTGACTTCGAAGTAGACCTTTTTCCAGGCACATATCCTATATCTATTCTCCCATACAGAATGGCACCACCAAATTTCAAAGAGTTAAAATAGCAGTTTAAAGATCTACTAAATAAGGGATTCATCAGACTCAGTATTTCCCCATGGGGCATACCAGTCTTATTCATGCATAATAAAGATGGTTCTTTTAGAATATGTATAGACTACCATCAGTTGAACAGAGTCATAGTCAAGAATAAATATTCACTTCCTAGAATCGATGACTTATTTGACCAACTTCAGGGCACTAGTTACTTTTCTAAGATAGACCTCAGAGTAAGCTATCATCAGCTCATAGTTAGGGAATGTGACATTCCAAAAATAGCTTTCAGAACCTGGTATGGTTACTTCAAGTTTCTAGTTATGTCCTTTGGTCTTACAAATTCCCCAGTAGCTTTCATGGACTTAATGAATTGCGTGTTCAAGCAGTACTTGGACATGTTCGTTATAGTTTTCATCAATGACATTTTTATCTATTCTCATAGTGAGAATGATCATGTAGATCATCTCAGGATCGTACTTCAGACTCTCAAAACTCATCAGTTGTTCTCCAAATTTAGTAAGCGTGAATTTTTTCTAAGGTCAGTAGCATTCCTTGGTTATATTATTTATGGTGATGGCATTAGAGTTGATCCTTAAAAGACCAAGGAGGTGAGAAACTAGCCTAAACCTATCTCTCTATCAGTTATCATAAGTTTTTTGGGTTTAGCTGGCTATTACCATTAGTTTGTTGAAGGGTTTTCATCTATTGCATCCCTCATGTCCAGATTGACTTAGAAGAAAGTCCAGTTTTAGTGGTCAGATTTTTGCAAGAGTTTTCAAAAGTTGAAGACTCGACTCACCTCAACCCCAGTCTTGACTCTACTAGATGGTTTAGATGGGTTTGTTGTGTACAGTGATACATCTAGAGTAGGTTTGAGTTGTGTCCTCATGTAGAGAGATAAGGTCCTAGCCTATGCCTCTAGACATCTTAAACCCCATGAGAAGAATTACCCGACTCATGATCTTGATTTAGCAAATGTAGTTTTGTCTTACAGATTTAGAGGCATTACTTGTATGGGGTGCATGTTGATGTGTTCACAGATCACAAAAGCTTGCAGTATGTTTTTTATCAAAAAGATTTGAATTTGCATCAGAGAAGGTGGTTAAAGTTGTTAAAAGATTATGGTATAAGTGTTCTGTATCATTCGGGCAAGGCAATGTAATGGCTCATTCTCTCATTAAATTGTCTATGGCTAGTGTTGCTCATGTTGAGAATGATAAGAAGAAGTTATTTTTAGAAGTTCATCAGCTTGCCTGACTAGGTGTCCGCTTAGTCGATTCAGCAGAGGGCAGTGTATGGGTGCAGAATAGTTCAGAATCATCTCTAGTTTCTGAAGTAAAGAAAAAGTAGGATAGAGACTCCAGTCTAGTAAAGTTAAAAGAGTCAGTCAAAGATAAAAAAGTAGAAGTTTTCTCATAAGGGAGAGATGGTGTATGGCGTTGCCAAGGTAGTTTATATGTGCCAGGTGTGGATGACTCCAGGTAACAAATTCTTGCAGAAGTGCATGGCGCATAATTCTCTATTCATCTAGGGGCCACTAAGATGTACTACAATTTGTGGGAGATCTATTAGTGGAGTGGGATGAAGAGAGATATTACAGAGTTTGTAGCTAAGTGCTCTATATTTCAGCAGGTTGAGATTAAGCATCAGGAGTTTAATGGGTCCATGCAGAAGTTCAGCATTCCTACATAGAAATAGGAGGAAGTGAACATGGACTTTGTGATGGGTTTGTCTCATACTCGTTATCAATATAATTCTATTTGGGTTATCGTAGATAGGATTACCAAATTATCTCGCTTCTTACTAATTCATACTTACTATGCAGCTGAGGACTATGCCAAAATCTATATTAGAGAGTTGGTCAGGTTATATGGAGTCCCAGTGTCTATCATCTCAAATAGAGGTACCCAGTTTACCTCTCATTTCTAGAAAGTATTCCAAAAGGGTCTTGGTACCCGAGTTTACCTCAGTACAGCCTTCTACCCTCAGACAGATGGTCAAGAAGAAATAACCATTTAGACTCTAGAAGATATGTTAAGAGCCTGTGTTGTTGATTTTAAGGGTAGTTGGGATGACCGCGTGCCTTTGATCGAATTTGCATACAATAAAAGCCATCATTTCAGTATTCAGATAGCTCCCTTTAAGGCTCTCTATGGTAGGATATGTAGATCTCTAATTGGTTGGTTTGAGGTAGGTGAGGCCACAGTAGTAGGGCCAGACTTAGTGTTTGATGCCTTAGAGAAGGTATAGCTGATCAGAGAAAGGCTTAGGGCTTCCCAAAGCCGATAGAAATTGTATGCAGATATGTGGAGAAAGGATCTCAAGTTTGAGATTAGTGGTTTTGTGTTTTTGAAAATTTCTCCCATGAAGGGGGTAAAGAGGTTTGGAAAGAAGGGAAAGCTCAGTCCCCGATATGTCAGTCCTTACAATATTCTCAGTTATTTCAGAAAAGTAGTTTATGAGGTCGAGTTGCCTTCAGATCTAGCTTCAGTACACCCAGTATTCCACGTCTCCTTGCTAAAGAAATGCATTGGTGGCCTAACAGTCATAGTTCCCAGATCAGGTTTTTTAGTTATAAACTTTTAAGTCATTCTAGGGGTATTTGGCAATTTTTCCATGGCCCTAATCAGTCCTAAACATGAGATTAATGCCCTAAATAACCTATTACATCATTATTCACTCAATTTCTCCTAAATCAAATTATTCTCTCTCAAGAAGGGAAAAAACCCTAGCTTCAAGAAACAAGAGAAAGCTCAATAATTCCTTCAAGAACCTTCAAGAACTAATATTCCCAGGTATGTTAGGTGTTCATTTATGAGTTCCTTTCACCCATGAAGGCCAAGAACCTCTTTTTAAATTTACAAGTTATAGATTCATGATTTCAATGCTTGAAATTAATTGTATACATATCTATGGTATTAATTTGGTTTTCACTCCATGATTATGATAAGATTCATGAAAAATAGAATAGTATTTATGGGGAATTATATGAATTTCCGAGTTTGGGTATTTTAGTTGCAATGCTTATATGTTATCCATGATTATGTGCATAAAGTTGTGCTCCCCAAATGTTTGATAGAATATCCATGTGAATTAAATGATGCAATCATGACATGCTAGTATATGTACAAGCTTATGCCCTACAAGTGTTTGATAAAATATCTCTATGAATGAATTATGGATAAGTAATTATTATTATGTCTTTCAAAATCATGCTATGCTTTATTTTCATGCTATTGAGTCTTAGGGGTATTTAATAACCGACAATCTAGTTGTTTTTCTGGAGCCAGTGTTAGTTACAGAATAGTATCAGTCATGTCATGATTAATAGAATTCAGTAAGCTACAGAACTCAGTCGGTTACAGAACTCAGAAAAACTCAGTAAATTTAGTATTAGTCCAGTCCAATTCAATATTCTTAGTTTAGTGTCTTTCAGTTGGGAGTAGGATTCAGCACCGAGTGAACCCAACGATGGGGACTCACCTACCAGTAGAGGGTGTGATTCTTAGAAGTAATCCTTGTGTTCCAGAACTACGTAGCCATTGTAGGTTGAGACATTAACCTACCAGTTGAGGGTTGATGAGGTGTTTTCACCTGCCAGTTGAGGGTTCCACCATTCTTATTAGAGTAACTCTTCAGTGTCTTTGGCTGTGGCACGGTACTAACACCCTTTCAGCTGGGGTTACAGGTTGGACCCCAAATCTATTCAGAAAAGGGGCATGTCGATTATGTGATTACTTTCCACAGTCTTAGTTTCAGTCTCTGGATAAAACTCAGTTTAGTTCTACAGAATCAGGACTGTCAGATTTAGTCAATCAGTTTTAGTATCTCAGTTATCAAAAATCTTAGATATTAGTTACTCAGTTATCAGAACTCAGAACTCAGCTTCAGTAAAATCTTAGTTATAGCATACACATATATGCACAGTATTACATACTCAGTATTTACAACAATTTTAGTTATCCATGTACTCTCATATTCAGTTACTCTATATTATTCAGTCAGTTATTATTCATGAATATGAACCCTTACATTCAACCTTACCTCATCTAGCATACCAGTATATTCCATGTACTGATGCATATTTTTTTTTGCACTATGATATCTCATATCATTGGTTCAAACTCTCAGGTTCCTAACCACGTATAGACAAATCCAGTTATCAATAGTAGTTTTGTAACACCCTGATTCTGTACTCGAGATACTACACGATGCTTACAACTCCGAAGGACCACAAGCTAACCTATAATTGATATCTGCTATGAGTACTAAATAATAATACTGAAATAAATGTAGAAAAACAGGCTAAAATACCATAAGGTTTAAAATTTGTAAATAATGGTAAAGAATATCAATTGATAATAATAATCTATAAATCTGAATACTGTCAAAAAGTCTAGTCTGAAAAGCCTCTAACTGAAACTGTCTGAAAGTGGAGTTAATGGGACAATCCCCCAACTAACTCCATCTACTGAAATATTGCATCTACTAAGAAATTGAAATACTAAAATATCCTCGATAGATGAGGACTCACAACTAAATCTAACACATTTCTGGCTAAATCTAAATCTGTCTATGCACGGTCAGGAACCTGAGCATCTGAACCTATGGTAAGAGACATCATAGCATAAAGAAAGAGTATGCATTAGTATGTGGAATGTACTGGTATGCTAGATGAGGTAAGGCTTAATGAAAGGGTTCATGTGCATAAATAATAACTAAGCTTATAAAGAAAGACTGTGACTAAGCTTATCTGAAGCTAAGTCCTGAGTTTTGATATTGAGTAACTGATATTTAAAGTTACTGATAATTGAGTTACTGATACTGGTTGACTGTATCTAACAGTCCTAATTCTATAGAACTGAACTGAGTTCTATTCTGAAGACTAAAACTGAGACTATAGAAGGTAATCATCTAATTGATATACCCCAAATAAGATAACTAAGTTGGGGTCTAACCCGTGACACCAGTTGGAAGGGTGTCAGTACCGTGCCATAGGTAAAGACACTGAAGAGTTACCCTCATCTGGCAGGTTCTCGAAATGAGAATGGTGGTACCCTCTACTGGTAGGTAAAGCACCTCATCAACCCTTAACTAGTAGGTTTTATGTCTCAACCTATGTTGGTTACATAGTTCTAGAACGCAAGGATTGCTTTTAAGGATCACACCCTCTACTCGCAGGTGAGGCCCCATCCTTGGGTTCACTCGATGCTGAATCCTATTCCCAACTGAAAGACACTGAACTGGACTAGACTGATACTGAGTTTACTATGTTTTCCTGAGTTCTGTAACTGATTGAGTTCTACTGAGTTCTATAACTGACTGGATTCTACTGATCGTGACATGACTGTTACTATTTTGTAACTGACACTGGCTCTAGGTACACAACTAAATTTTCGAATATTAAATACCCCTAGGACTCGATAGCATGAATAGTAAATCATAACATGATCTTACAAAGCATAACAATGTACACTTGTTCACAATTTATCTATAAAGAAATTTTATCAAACACTTATAGGGCATAAACTTGCACATATCTTAACATGTTATGATTTCATTAATTTATTCACATGGACATTCTATCAAATACTTAGGGAGCACAACTCAATGCACATAATCATGGTTAACACATACGCATGGAAACTACAATTCCCAAACTTGCAAATCCATGGATTATAACATGGGGATTACACAATTCAATATACATGCTATTAAGAACTTCATAGAATCTATAATTAATCATGAGTTGAAACTCACGTAATATCAAGAACATGAATACAATCCAATTTCAAGCATTTAAATCATGAATCATAAATTTTGAAGTTTTAAAAATGGATTCTTGGACTTTATGGGTAAAAGAGACCCATAGATGAACACCTAGCATACCTTGGATTGTTATTTCTTGAAGGTGTTTGAAGAAATTCTTGAGTTTTGACCTTGCTTCTTGAAGCTAGGGTTTGTTTCCTTGAGAGAGAATGCTTGGATTTGGGAAAAAATTAAGTGAATAATGACTTTAAGACCTTTTAAGGGATTAAATCCGATATCTGGACGCATTAAAATAATGGGAAAAGATAAATTTAACCCTGGAAGACTTTTATTTTTTATCAAAATTTTCTGAACTAGGCCCTTGGCGCGACGCTCCATGATCGCATCGAGCCACTAGAAATTGACAACTGGAAAGGTGGCTAGTGGTGCGATGCGGTGGTATCGTGTTGCCACACTGGATGAGATCTGGAAGTTTACTGCGATACGGTGGGATCGTGTTAGAATACTGGAAAAGGACAATTGTGAATATGAGCCTTGTCACAATGTGCCATGATCACGAAGGCTCACTAGTTTTTGACAATTCCCATTTGATCATGCTCTGCGACTCGTTGAAGTGCCAGTTGGCACACTGCTTTATAAAAATAGCTCTAACTCTTAGCCCGAGTATTGGATTTGGGAGAATTTTATATCATTGGAAAGATAACAAAATTTTCTACACATTGGCAGTCTCTAAGCTGAAAAATACTAAGTATTTCAAAAATTTTATATAGGGTAACCCATGTACTGAGGGTTAATTTAAGTTAGAGAAATATGGGGTATTACAAGTTTCAGTAGCGAGTCCTCATCTATCAAGGGCATAATTTTATTTTAGTATTTTAGTTTATCAGTATTTTAGTAGTCATAGTTAGTTGGGAACTTGTCCCATCAACTCCACATTCAAACAGTTCAGCTAGAGGCTTTTTAGACTAGACTTTCAGACAGTATTTAGTTTTACAGATTATTATTATAGTTGATATTCTTATACAGTATTTCAGATTTTGAACCTTATGGCATTTTAGCCTATTTTCTATATTTATTATAGTATTATTATTCAGTGCTCACATCAAATATCAATCATAGGTTAGCTTGTAGTCCTTTGAGGTTGAAGCTCTAGGTAGCGTCTGGGGTACAGACTCGGGGTGTTACAATAAAACAATTGAAAAATGCATAGGCATAATTTAATGAGATTCAAATTATCTCCTATAGATCATGACTCAACTCTTTGTCTTACTTCTGAACTAGATGGTACACCCTACAGTCTGTAATTCCACGGGTTATATGGAACCTGCCCTTCACTCTACAGCCAAGCCCCCAACCCATTTTTTCCACAAGGGCTAGATTCTCTGTATTTCTACTATGCTATAAGGCTGTCACCAGCGTGTAATCCCCTATTTCAGGGCAACATAAAACTCATATCAGTAAATTACGATTTTGGGCTATGAGTTATTTGAACTCATGCCTTCTTCGGGTAACCATCTAACTGTCTTAAGCCCTATTTTAGACTTAAAATTATGGTTTCTTATTATAAATCTTTCTCTCTTATTATTTCTAGGGCACATCATAAATAGGGTATCGTCATACTTTGAGTTGCAACTCTTTTATTTCATACCACAACATCTTTACTACCCTTCTTATTTCAAAGCGTGTTATTGACCACCCACAATATTTAAAACAAATAAGTAGAAAGTTCATACTTCAAAACCATATGTAAACAAAATACTTTCCCTCTTTAATGCTCTATCTATGGTGGCCATCTCTTTTATCAATTACATGCAATTCCTTTATTAGGACACAAGAGCCTTTGGAATAAGAATTGCCTCTTTGAAAACATGTAAAATAACAAAGATGAATCATAAAGAGGCATTTATAAGTTGAGAAATATAATCATTCGTACAGAAGCCAACCATTAGTTATACACAAATCTCATGATTTAAATAAGGCTCTTATGTTATGCTCTGGAAATAATTCACAATTTATACCATGCAAAGTCCATAAATTTCATCACGGGGAAGGGAATTTCACACACCACATTCATAAATCACTTTTCAAACTAAAATCATATATGCACGAGATTATAAATCAATCTTTTGGAAAACCCCCATGACAAATGCATACTTTCATCAAATTGGGTTCATGATACATGCTCTTAAAACAATTTCTCAAAACTCATTACATATATATACATATATAACTTTAAAGCTTGCAAAAGTTATAAAACCTAAGCCCATGAGATTTAGAATAGCTCCACATACCTTGAATTGATGAAAACGTTGAGGAATTTTTATATTTGAGGCTTAATCTCTCTAACCCTAGTTATTTTTCCCTCTTTTGTTTAAGAAAGATGAATTAGGGATTTAATAAGGGATATAATGTGAATATGGATTTTAATTTCATCTAAGAGTGTTTAGGGACGGTTATGGAACATGGAAGGACCTTATTGCCTTTAAAATAACATAAAAATGGAGCATTTACACCGCTATGCCATTAGCCATGCGGCATAGAGCCCATGGCTTAGCACCCATGTGGGAGACACACACCCCATTTTCTAGCAACCAAGTGGACAACTCACGCCCCATTGCCTAGCGATTCTAGTGGCGCTAAGTGATGGAATGAAATGCATGACCATCGCATGGACCCTATATTATGACGCACACTTAGTTTTGAGGTCCAAATACACCCAAACACTTCCCACAATGTCTATACATGGTCTACCATTAATATGGGAGTCCTAAAAGTCATTTTAAATGTGTTAATAGAGCGTTACATCAACGGGGAATTATAATTTTTTCACCTCATAATCACTTCACATACCTGGATAAAGATCATGACACATGAATTTAAATATAAATCTTGGGATTGCAGTTTACACATGTAGAAATGATGGTTTGATTTCTAGCTTGAAAATGCGAGGTGTTACATATGGGTAGTTTGGCTTATTTGAATGCTAGTAGGCATCCATTGGCTAGAGAGATTTAGACTCTAGCTAATAAGTTTATTCAACTTGAGGTGGCTGAGAAAGAAGGAATTCTAGCTAACATTGAGGCAAGGTCCACATTTCTTGATCAAATCAAGTTTAAATAATTTGAGGATTCGAATTTAAGCAAGATTCATGATAAGGTTTTGCAGGGTGAGGCCAAAGAGGCCATTATTGATGGTGGTGATGTGTTACAGATTAAAGGGCGAGTTTGTGTACCCCGTGCTAATAATTTGATTCCTACTATTCTTGCTGAGACTCATTCTTCAAAGTATTCTATACATCCTAGAGCAACAAAGATGTATTATGATTTGAGGCAGCATTATTGGTGAGGCCGAATGAAGCATGATATAGTTGATTTTGTTGCCAAATTTCAGAGTTACCAACAGATAAAGTACGGGTATTAGAAACCTTTTGGAACTCTTCAGTAGATGCCCATTCTTGAATGGAAATAGGAGAAGATAGCTCTGGATACATTGACTAAATCTATATATTTCATTCTCATTCAGGTGACTTATAATGCAGAAAAGTTAGCCAAGATTTATCTTAAGGAGTTTGTTCGATTGCATGGGGTCCTAATTTCTATTTATTCGGGTAGAAGTACTCAATTTACCTCTATATTTTGGAAGAAGTTGTATGAGGGGTTGGGTACAAGGTTGGGACTTAGTACAACTTTTCACCCTCAGACCGATGGCAATCCGAGCAAATGATTTAGGTGTTGGAAGATATGCTCTATGAGTTTGTGATAGATTTTGGGGTCGTTAGGATCAATTTCTACCTTTGGCTAAATTTGCATATAATAACAATTCTTATTTAATCATCACTATGGTGTTATTTGAGACTTTGTATGGGAGG
>NC_061115.1:68439863-68461491 GCF_002878395.1 Capsicum annuum
AAAAAAGGTGAAACCGTGGAGTACTAATCTATTGTGAGACTTATTGGAGAAGGTTAGGTTCATCCAAGAGAAGCTTATAGCGGCTCAAAGCAGGCAAAAAAAGTATGTAGATCGAAAAGTGAGAGATATGCACTTTATGGAGGGTGAGCAAGTGTTGCTCATGGTACCACCTATGAAGGATGTCATGCATTTTGAGAAGTTAGGTAAGCTCAGTCCTAGATATATTAGGCCATTTAAGATTCTTTGAGGGTATGAAGTCGGTGGTCTAAAGGTTGGCATTACCTCTGAGTTTGTCAAAAGCTCACCATGTGTTTGATGTAACTATGTTAAAGAAGTTTCATGGTAATGGTAACTACATGATTTGTTAGAATTTGGTCTTGTTAGATGAAAACCTCTCTTATAAAGAGGAACCTATTACTATTCTTGATAGAGACGTCCGTAAGCTGAGGACTAAGGAGATTGCATATGTGAAGGTCCAGTGAAAGAATTGTACTGTTGAGAAGGCCACTTAGGAGAATGAAGCAGACATACGTATAAAGTATTCCCATCTTTTTTCTAATTCAAGTAATTCCTTATTTTCCCTTCTCGTCTCTTATTTTCCCATTTGGGGACAAACGATTGTTTAATTGGTATCTGATGTAACTACCCTCCCGGGCGTTTGTGAAATATTACTTGTCTTTTTTATTTCATCTCTACCTATAGTTGTATACATGATTTTTGACTTATGGTGATGAGTAGTATCGATTCTTGAGGTATTCGAAAGTAATTTAAGTCATTAACAGAGTTATTGAGTTTGGAAAAGTTAAACCCGATAATAGTTAATATTTGATCAAGACGACCTCAGATTAGTGTCGTAGTATTTTCAATAGGCCCATAATGTACTTTTTAGTCAAGTACATATTTGCTTTATTTCTATGGGGCTCTGAATAAATTTTGAGGATATATTAAAAGTTTGGGATATTTTTAAATAATTAGTATAATTATTAATTTAATGGGTCAAAACCCATAATTTATTAACTTATGTGGTCAATATAAGAATAAAATTAAGTGGTTAGGGTTTATCATTTATAATAATAATAGAGTCAGAAAGTTGGGAGAAGGGAGGCACGCAGGATTGTAGTGGTTTTGCACGTCAAAAGTTTAAAGGAAATTTTGTATAAGTTCCCAATTTGTTTCGTTAGAGTAATCAAATTTCTAGAGTTATTTTCTGTAATAACTACCCTGTGTATAGTTTTACTTATTGTTGCAATTGAGTGGAAAATAAATATTAAGTTGATTTGTAAGTTATTTCATAACCAAAGAGAAATCATGATAAAACATTGATTTGTATCTACATTTTCAAGGCCAATCTTTTCTCTTCTTTTGTTACTTTTCCTCGATGTACTTGGCTATCTGCTTATATGAAGAGTTGAATAAATAAAAAATTGATCGAACATCATGGCATTAATTTATGAGGGAGTTGGCAGTGTGTGTATTAGTAGTTTTAGAGTTAGCATAGTAATTGATAAATGGGAATCATGCGTATATGATTGCAGAATGATGGTGCAATCATTATATAATGATAGAGATGGAAAGTTAGGCTAAATATATGTTAAGTAATGGTGGAATTATGTATAGGGCAATGGTTGCAGGGATTGTTTGCACATGAGTAGTTAGGCAGAAAGTCATTATTTTGGGTAAATTTTGATAGTTAGGCTATAGAATTTGTGTAAAGTATTTAATTAATAATCATTGGATATTAGGATAAGGATAAGGTAATAATTTGTTAGTGACTGAGCTGCAATGAATAGATAGATGCCATTAGATTCGTATTCTTATGTGGGTTACATATTTGAATAGATTTTGATTGTTCAGGGACTCTACGGAAGGGCAAGGCCCTTGCATAATATCTTGCCTTTGGTTTCTTCGGTTGAGGTAGGTTATGGTTTAATTAGAGTTTAGACTCAATTTAATTGTGTGTATGCTCCTAAATTTAATTCTTGTTGATTAGTATTTGGACATTCTTGAAATTGGTGATATTTGGTTTGTTGAGATCTATATAATTAATTATTGAAAATGTACCTGATGGAATTGTCTTATGACTTTAAGTGTACTTGTAAACATAGTACATCGTATTGTATTTTGAGGATTAGTGAGAGTTTGATAAAACATATCTAATATGGCTATGAAGGATCAGGTACCACGCTGGTATGAATATGATATTAATATTACTTATTTATAGAGGATCGGGTACCACGCCAGTACGGATATGCATATTGATATAACTTGTTTATGGAGGATCGGGTACTATGCTGGTACAAATATATATATATATATATATATATATATATATATTGATATTACTTGTTTATGAAGGATCGGGTACCATACCGGTACGAATATGATATTGATGTTACTTGTTTCTGGAGGATCGGGTACCACGCCAATACGAATATGATATTTATATTACTTGTTATTGAGGATTGGATACCACGCAGGTATGGTACATGAACATAGATTGTTCCCTGCAGGTCATGAATATTTGTGAAAAAATAAGTCTCATAGCATGTGTGTATATATTTGTGTTGAATTTGAGAGATTTTACGAGTTATTAAGCAGATAACGAGCTAATGGCGTTCTAATTGCGAGGTTTAGAAGGATTTGATTGTTATTTATGCTATTGTTGTTGATTCTGTGGCTTCCGTGGATCATCCTATTTGTTCTTGTCCATCTTTCAGGCAATGAAACATTATTTATTTTCTTTATTTTTGGATATCTCTTTTAGCCATGATCTTTGTTTAGAAGTTTTTGTACGATGACTTTCGGGTCTTGGGAATTTTAAACGTACTTTGTTTGATTTTTGTCTTACTAATGATTAGCTCTAAATTATTGCTATTAAGTTAGTTTTATGATACTCTTATTTTAATATTGACTAAGTAATTGGTTAATATTTTAATTTAGATGGTTCTCCCACAGGAAGATTAGTATGGTGATCGTATCCGAACTTGAAAGACTTTCCGCAGAATCAGAATCAGATTGGATTGAAGGTAAGGACGGCAAAGCTGGAACATTTTCTATGGTTTCGATTCTTCCTAAGTGGTTAGGTCACTCCTCTTCTCTTCGATTGCAAACGCCTACGAAAAGATCGCTTGAATTTAAGAAAAGGTCGCTTGGATTTATCCATGGTTTGTTTGTTTAATTTATTCCTTATCCCTAAAATCCTATTTCTTAATTCTAATTCATTTTAAATCCACCTAAAATAAAATAGGATTTTTGAAAAATAGGATTTGTGCCACTCCACCTGGTCGTATGAAATTGGCATGCATCCTGGCTCCCGAGACTCTTTCATAGAATTTCAACAATTTCTCCCGCTCCTCAAAAGCCCACAGGAACGGAGTTGATGCTGCTACATCCATAGCATGAGTAGTTAAAGCAAGTGAATGATTTGAAATTCGAGTTATTTTGGATCGTGACATTATGACACAAGAAGAAATTTTGAATAATATGTCTATGATCTTCCTCATAGTAGCAATATATATGTTCGTGTGTACACACACACACATATATATATTGTTGTATTCATAATGTATTTGTATTCTAAATATTCATGAAACTATTCTTTTGTTAAGTTTTTGAAATTGGTAATACAATTTTAATCAAAAAATTATACACCTTATGTATGTTTCTTAAAGATACATTACGTTGTTGAATCTTTTGATTTTTCATCCGGGTAGAGAGGTATTTGTAATTGTTCCTCTTGATGATATGATCTTTTGGAGGACTACTTTTGTTATCTTGATGTATTTATATTAAAAAAAAATGCATTCCAATTGAAAGTATTGTGTATTTCACTAATTTCACTATATATATATATATATATATATAAAATTTACAAAAAGCAATTAATTTTTTTTTTTTTGAAAACAAAAACTGGCCTAAATAGATCGAAGTATGAAATAATGACTTTACTTTTTTTTTCATTTATTTTGAGAAATGATGGATCGTGTAGTATTAATTTTTTTTTCGAAAACAGTGCAAGTTTTATGAATGAATAGCCTATTTTTTGATATATATTTTTAACGATTTTTATTTGTTATATTTTATATTCTCAAAATTAAGATACATTATAAAAATATGAGTTCCGCACGTAGAAAATTGAGTTGCGTATTAAAATTAACAGATTTTTAAGTGATCATTTTCTTCATTTTTATTTAGTATTTTAAATTTTTTATTTCTCTTATTTTCTTTTATCTTATAGGAGTACCTTATTTTGCAATTCAAAGCTACAAATACAAAAGGAGAGAAAAAGAAGGATGTTATATAAATTTTATAAGAATAAAAAACTAAACCTTGTATTGAAATTTTTATAGTTGTCATTCATGAAATCAATATTATACGATAAGATTATTATAATAATACGTAAATTATAATTTATTTTGAATTTTTATTTTAGTTCTTTTATGAAATATAAGTTAGCCTCATATATATATAGAGAGAGGGGCAAAAAAATATGTTGATGTGACACTTCTTAGATGTGAAAACCTATTTATCTTTTTTTCTCAAATTTTTGAGATTTTTCTCTCTTATATTTTCCTTAAATATTTTACTAGAAATTAAAATCACGTTATTAATTACCCTTTAGTTATCCACATCATTGTTGAATTAAAAACACCAACCATTTTAGAATATTAAAAGGCCATTAGTTTAAAATCTTTTCTCATTCTAACATTTCATTCCAATCTATATACTCCCTCCATCCCAAATTACCCGTTCTAAATTGAGATAACACATTAATTAAGAAAAATAATTAATAACATAACTAGTTGATCATAGTATCCTTATTAAATGATGTCTATATTTTAATTTGAACAAAAAGTAATTAATACAAAAGGTAAGACATGGAAATTTTTTTTTGTCTCTTCTTGATTAATGAAAAAAGACAAGTAAAATAAAAAATTAAATTAAAAAATTTGGAACAGGTAATTTGAGATGGAGGAAGTATAATATAAAGGAAGATCATAGACAAGATGATGTGACATCTCTCTATGACCTTCATTCATTTTTTTTCTCAATTTTTTTAAATTTTGGTCTTATTTTAATACAAATATATTCAATTTATCTTCTTTTCTTCTTCATTTTTTTTATGTTACTACCTATGCTCAATGAAACTGCTGCATGAGTAAATACAACAATAACCACCATTTATTATTATTCCATTGTTTCGTGTTCCTAATTGTAACCATAAGCATTTACAGCTTTTGAAGTCAAAATGTTTATTTTGCAACTCTTCTCCTTAATTGTGATTACCTTAATGTGAAGAGAAAAAGTTTCATTTCTTCTTTCTTCTTACTTGCAAGTTAATGAAAGAATTACATGACTTAAATTTCTTCTTTCAGTTCTATTATGCTTTCTTTATTCCCTATTTAAATATTTATTTTTTGAAATTTCAAGAATCCTGTTTTCTCCGAATGCTCGAATCAATTAATTTCAAGGAACGGAGGAGGGCACAACAACGTACAGGTAAAAGCTTAATTTCTTTTTGGTCACAATTATATCCCGTTTTTTATATGTTAAAAATAGTGATTATAATGTGATATTCTTTTTTCTCTTAAAAGAATAATTGCATTATACCCCTTAATCAGCCATGTGAAATAGATTCGCCATCAGTCCGACTTTATGCAAAGGGGTCCAAAACATAATTTTGACTATGAATTCAAATATAAATTCTTCAAATAATTTAAAATAAACTACTTACATGTTTGAAAGCTACAAGAAAAATACTATGTCCATGTACCTAATGATTGAAATATTTTATAAAACGTTTTAGTCAAAAAAAAAATATTTGATTATCCCAAATATTAACACCTTCACATAAAATAGAGGAATTATTATTCAAGAAATACATCAAACCACACTAAATAGGGTAATTCAACACTGTGCAAACTGATCAATTTTTTAGCTACTACTTATCACTTAAGAATTAAATTAAGTTTACATGACAAGTTCTATTGACATATTTTCACTTATGATGAGTACTATTTTGAAATAGCAAATGACTTCAGAGAACATATCGATATGAAGTTAGGCAATGGAAAAAATAAACAGAGATGTACATTTTCTCATATATTTATTGTTCTACTTTGAGAATATGTAAACTATAAAAGGATTCATAATATGAACATTTATATTAAATACAAACGCAGGTTCATAAGATATGTAGTATTTACTTTTCGATGAAAAGTTATGACTATTTTGTTAGTTGATATGTTGTGCTAAATAGGTGCTCTGATTGTCGATGCATCTATGAAGGAGCAGACTTGGAAAAGATTTTTGTAAGATGATCTTGTTATCACCAAAAGTAACAAAAAAATTACGTATTATTTCTTTATATGTTCAATCTTTATTTTAAAAGTACTATAAATTATAATTTTTTTTTTTTCAATTTGATTAAGAAATACATCCTAAAATGTTAGTCAAAGTTTGTACCATTTGACTCTAAAAAAGAAAATGAAGCAATTAAATGAAGGGTGTATGTCAATTAATTATTCATTCATATTCTTTAATGTAAATTTAATGGTCTTTATTTTTATTACTTTCATGATTTTTACTATCATAACTCCCAAAATAATTAATAGTAATATTCATGACATTACATTGGCATGCCATATCGTAGTCCTATAGCGAAAGACATTTTAAGATTTTGTAGAAATGACGTATTAACCTTTTAAGTTACTTTTATTATGTTTTTGGTTCTTATTATATACATGTTTTAGTTTGACTTGAAGAATAAGATGAAAGCTATTTAATAGCGATTGGCTTGTGCGAGTGAATAGTCTCGACAAGAGGTCGAAAAATTGTCCATTGATTTCATTTTTTTTCCTTTTATCTTGTAATGATTAAGGTCATAACAACGACGTTGCATTATTTATATTTTTGTATGTTCTCTCTATGACTTCTCTTTATTTTGTATGTTATATGAATTTTTAATTATAGGAACCTTATAATTTCTTTACATTCAAATAGTAACTTGGGATGTTATTGAAAGTTTGTTAACTGCTAATCAAAAGCTTTCCTCTATTCAATGAATTATACGCCCGAGTGTGTATATAGGAGAGAGAGAGAGAGAGATTGTAAATACCTCTTCTATCTAATTTATATTTAATAAGATGAAAGCTATTGAATGGTGGTCGGCTTGTGGGAGTGAATAGTGTCGACAAGAGCTCGAAAGATTGTGCACTCATTTCATTTTTTTTCTTTTATCTTTTAATGATTAAGGTCAAAGAACGATGTTGCATTATTTATCTTTTTGTATGTTCTCTCTATGTTTTCCCTATAATTTGTATGTTATATACATTTTTAATTGTAGGAAGCGTATAATTTCTTTTCTTTCAAATAGTAACTTATGACGTTATTTAAAGTTTGTTAACTGCTAATCAAAAGTTTTCCTCTATTCAATGAATTATACGTCCGAGTGTATATAGGAGAGAGAGAGATTGTAAATACCTCTTGTATCTAATTTATATTTAATAAGATGAAAGCTAATGAATGGTGATCAGTTTGTTGAAGTGAATAGTGTCGGCAAGAGCTCGAGAGATTGTGCATTGATTTTATTTTTTTCCTTTTATCTTTTAATGATTAAGGTCATAAGAATGATGTTTCATTATTTATCTATTTGTCTATTTTTTCTATGATTTCTCTTTATTTTGTATGTTATATGAATTTTTAATTATAGGAAGCTTATAATTTCTTTTCATTAAAATAGTAACTTGTGATGTTATTGAAAGTTTGTTAACGGCTAATAAAAAATTTTCCTCTATTCAATGAATTGTATGTCCAAATGTGCATATAGGAGAGAGAGATTGTAAATACCTCTTCTATCTAATTTATATTTAAAACTTATTGATGTTTTATGGACTTTTATAACCGCACTAGATGTGGACAATTTCACTAGCTAAGTTTAATTTTAAAGATTAAAAAAGAGAAGAAAAAAATGGTTCCTTACCAAACCTCAAAAACATGCAATAAAATAGTTTAAATGAAAATCCTAGAAATTAATATCACGTTATTAATTACTCTTTAGTTATCCACATCATTGTTCAATTAAAAATACCAAGCATTTAAGAATATTAAAAGGCCATTAGTTTAAAACCTTTCCTCACTTTAATATTTCATTCTAATTAAGTTTAATTTTAAAGATAAAAAAAGAAAAGAAAAAAAATGGTTCCTTACCAAACCTCAAAAACATGCAATAAAAAGGTTTAAATGAAAATCCAAAGGTCACACTAAAAAGAAACATTCTTTGGTATTAATTAAAATTAATAATTAATATTAAAAGTTAACAATATATACATACATACACATACACAAACATACCAAGTCCAGGGAGTGGAGGGCTCGTGGCCTTGTGATACAAGATCGACAAAGGAGACACAAAACAAACACCAAAACAGTCCACAAGTTGGAAGAACTAAGGACCCCTTTGGTGACCACTCTCGAATTCACTACAACAACAACGAAAACACAATAACAATAAGATATTAAGGTTTTAAACACCTCTAAATTCAGCGAGCCAACAAACTAGATTAACAACACAAGCACAAGAACAAGAAGAATACAAAGTCTCGGTTTTAGGACACCAAACTCGAGAATAAACAACAACAATAATGAAATAGATAAATAGATAGATAGGTAAATTGACATACAAATATACAAATACTATGAACCTAAGTGTCTATTAAACACAAAGACCCAAGAATTCATACAAGTAACACCAAGCTCTACGGTGATCTCAAGGGAACGGGATTCCCAAGCAACCAACATTCAAAACTAACACCAACACAAGTGATATCCACACTTGTTTACAAGGAATCCACCTTGTAAGACTCTCTCTCTAGAGCTCACAAAATATCATCAAAGTTATGAAAAAATGACCTAACATGTTCTATTTATAGCCTAGGTTACAACTTAATATAAAATGACTAGAATGCCCTTAATAACCCATGGCTAAGGGGTGGTCTTGGAGTTTGCATTTGGGGTGGCTTTGGAGTGTTGGGGACTTTTCCTCTACACTTCAAAGCTTGTTTCATTGGTTAGGCAACCCACGAGCTCGAGTTTTAATGTTTTGGTCTACAATCATGATCGTGCTTGTATCATCCTCCCTTCTTGAAGAGGATTCGACCTCAGATCCAAACCTTGCAAAATAATAGAGGGGACAAAAAAACACATATTCCTCATGACATGAGGGTTAATGTTAGCACAATCAACAAAAGTATCAAACCACGAGTGCACATTCTACATATGTCGTAAGACTCTAGGGAGAATAGAATACCCTACCAATCACCAAAATAAATAACTTATCTATCCACCTAAGTGTGACAAAAAATAAAACAAAAGAGTTAAAATGTAAACCTTCAGAGCAAGTACTAGAGCTTGCTCTCGAGTTCTTCATCACCAAAAGGTCAGAGTGGGATCAAGACCTCACCTTCTTTGGGCCAAGCATCATCATGAGGTGTCCTTCTCATCAATCTGCAAGGTACATTAACTTTTCCTTCCTCCACAACCCTATCGGCTTCATCATCATATCCAGCAACCTTTTGAGGGGTTGTCTCACTAACATTAATTTTGGTTACTTTGTCCCTAGTAAAGTAAGTATCACCCTCCACCAATACAATATTTCTTTAGTTTGTTCACTCACTAGCTTTGTGACCCCAACTTTGACATTTAAAACAAATAATACCCTTAGGATTAGGAGTGGAAAAACTAGTACCTTTAAGCCGTGGGGTCCTTTAGAGTGCTTTATCAAATGGTTTCTTCTCTAAAGGCTTGTAGAGCTTGTTCCACCTGAAGTTCTACTTGTCAAGATTGTGCCTTTCAAATTTAATGGCTTCTTCTACAAGGTCCTCAAGTCGGTCAAATTTGTGGACAACTAATTGAGAAACAACTTCATAGCACAAGCCACTTTTGAACTGAGCTAGGCAATGATTTGGAGGTTCGACAATATCAAGACATAGGATTAAGTTTTGAAATTCATCATGATACTCCTCCACACTTCTATCTCCTTGCCTCAAGTTGTAGAGCTTTGTTAGTTGCTCTTGTTTGTACCTTTCTGTGACATATCTCTCCCTCATAAGATCTTTCGATTCATCCCAATCTGGAAGGTCAAGATTGTCATTCCTTGCCCTTTGTAACAGCTTTGTCTCCCACCAAGTAGATGAAAAACCTTCAAATTGAGCAATGACATGTGCGACTTTCTTTTGGAAAGTTAACTCGTTGAGTTGGAAAATCCAATTACATTGTAACTCTCAATCAAGATAGAGAGATGGATCACTAGTCCGTTTCAAAAAAAGAAGAGTGATATTAATGGAATTTAGGCTCGTGTCTCTACCCATATTGCCTCCTTAGTCCAGTAGACCTTCTTGAACATGAGGTCGGTGTCCCAAGTTGCCCCTACCATGAGGAGCTAGTCCAATTCTTCCCTCTCGGCCTCTATGTCCCCTGCCAAAAGACCCTCTTCTATTGGGCATAAATTCTATAAAGAGAGCTGATTCATCTAAGCCCCCGCCACCATACGGACCCTCACCTTCCACATCATCAATTTGGATTGGTTGATTTTAGTTTAGTGGTGCTCTCAGCATATCAAGGGGGTCTCAGATTTGGGGAGCTTCTTGATGGACTTGACTTCAGTTGTTTAGATAAGTATGGACTTAGTGGATGGGTTCAAGGGTTGGTCTAGGTGGATTGAGAAATTGGCGAAGTGTATCCGGGGTGGTAGCATGTCCACTAGTTAAGGAATGGTAGTTTTTGGGACTTGAATGGTTGGAATCTAAATGAACTTCCAATGTATCCATTCTCATTGAAAAAGAACCCTCCATCCCATCCATCCTTCCATCTATCCTCTCCATTCAACCACTAAGATCATGTTTCACGCTCATTATGGCCGCCAACAAAGCATCCATGGTTACCTCTCTCGAGGCCCTTAGACTACCTTTACCCGAAGCCATCGTACCTAATAAAAAAGACTAAACAAAACACAAACAATAACAAGTTAAGGCTATAAAAAATCACCCTTACTAACTCTCAAGCTCACACTTTTTCAAGTAACCCTCAATTGGTCTCACAAGTGTTGGTACACCATTTTTACTCCAATGAAGTTACTTGTCTTGCTTGCAGCTTAAGGTCGGAATGGATTTTTGTTTGCAATGACTCAAAAAAAAATTGTACGTACTTGAATTAAAAAGCTACACCAAGTTTCAAAAAGATGAAAGCACACAAAGAAACATAGACATAAATTAACATACCCAAAACTAATTTACATGCTAGTAGGAATTTACTAAGTTGTCAATTAGTGTTCAAACCAACAAACAAAACTAAGAAACAATAAATTAGAAACTAATAATCCAAGTTTCAGATTAAATTAATGTGTGAACAGTAAAGTGGACGACGTGTCACCCCCTAATTGGCCGACTTTCAACAAATTTTAATTATCAATTTTGATGTTCTTGGTTCTTCATAATTTGGAATGGATGAAATTGGTTTTGGAGGAAAAGTGTAAGTCCTAGAACCTTTTTCAATTTCAATATTCAAAAGGTGTGACTTTGACTTGTACTATTCCCACAAAACAAGGTCCTTGAATTAGGGAAAGTGGTTGAAAAAGTTGTGTTCAAGTAAAGAGTGATTTGATCTAGTCTTTCACCAACAAGTCTTACAACTTTATATTCCACCTTTTTAGATCTATTAGGAACTTTATGTTGGTCAATATAAGAGAGAGGTGAAGAACAACAAGATCACAGCAACAATTTTTAAGAAAAATAACAATATCAACAATGTCCCATTCCAATTTTTTTTACAACAACATCACAACATACAACCATCTTTCAAGTTCACAAAAACATGGTCAAATTTTTTTTTTTAAGCTCAAACTTTAGATATAGAAACTTTTAGTGTTGGTTTGAAAGAAACCAACACTTGAAACACTCTAAACAAACAAAATGACCACAAGAGAACAACTCTTGGCCAAGAACAACTTCAAGAACACAACTTTTTTTTTCTTTTTTAGCAATCCCAAGATTTATTTTGTTGGAACAAAATCAACCATAAGCTTTGATACCAAATGATATAAGATTGACAAAAAAGACACAAAATAAACATCAAAATAGTCCACAATTTGGAAGAACCGAGGACCTCTTTGGTGACCACTCTTGGATTCACCACAATAACAACGAAAACACAATAACAATAAGATATTAAGGTGTTCAACACCTCTAAAATTAGCGATCCAAAAAACTAGATTAACAACACAAGAACAAAAATAAGAAAAATACAGTCTCAATTTTGGGACACCAAACCCTAGAATAAACAGCAACAATAATGAAATAGATAGATAGATAGGTAACTTGATATACAAATGTAAAAGAACTATGAACCTTAGTATATATTAAACACAAATACCCAAGGATTCATACAAGTAACGTTAAGCTCTACGGTGACCTCAAAGGAACGGGATTCCCAAGCAACCAATGTTTTAAAACTAGCACCAATACAAGTGATATCCATACTTGTTTACAAGGAATACACCTTGCAAGACTCTCTCTCTAGAGCTCTTAAAATATCATCAAAGTTATGAGAAAATGACCTAACATGTTCTATTTTTAGCCTAGGTTACAACTTAATACAAAATGACTAGAATGCCCTTAATGAGCCATGGCTAAGGGGTGTCTTGGAGTGTGAATTTGGGGTGGCTTTGGAGTGTTGGGGACTTGTCCTATATACATCAAAGATTGTTCCATTGGTCGGGCATCCCATAAGCTCGAGTCTTAACATTTTGGTATACAATCACGATCGTGCTTGTATCACCTTGACCAAGTAAAATACATCAAGAGAGAAGATGGTACAGTGTTGATTGAGGATGCCCACATTAGGAAGAGGTGAAAGTCCTATTTTCATAAACTTTTAAACAATAAGGGGGACAAAGATTTTATGTTGGGGGACTTGGATAATTCTAAAAAGTGTCGCGATTATGGTTATTGTAGGCGTATCAAGGTAGAAGAGGTCAAAAGAGCTATTCACAGGATGCATTAGGGTAGGGTGATGGTGCCAGATGAGATTCAGTGAACTTTTGGAAAAGCACTGGCGAGGCAGATTTGGAGTGGTTGACAAGGTTGTTTAACATTATTTTTAGGGTGGAGAAGATGATTGAAGCATGGAGGTAGAGTATGATGATTCCTCTATATAATAACAAAGAATACATCTAGAGTTGCAATAATTATAGAGGTATCAAGTTATTGAGTCATACTATAAAGGTTTGAGAAAGGGTGGTAGAGTTGAGGCTGCGAAGGATTGTGACTATATCTGAGAATCAATTTGGTTTCATGTTAGGTAGCTTAAATACAGAGGCCATTCACCTTGTGAGGAGATTAGTGGAGCAGTTTTGGGAGAGGAAAAATGACTTTCATACGATGTTTATTAATCTTGAGAAGGCTTATGACAGAGTTCCCAGGGAGATTTTTAGAGGTGGTTGGAGGTTAGAGAGGTGACCGTGGCATAAACTAGGGTGATTCAGGATATGTATGATGGCGTAAAGACTTATGTGAGGATGATAGAAGGTGATTCAGAACACTTTCCAGTTTTGATAGGTTTGCACAAAGGATTAATTCTTAGCCCTTTTTTATTTGCCTAGGTGATGGATGTGTTAATACGGTATATTTAAGAAGAGGTGCCTTGATGTATGTTATTTACTGATGATGTGGTATTGATCGACGAGACTCAGGGTGGATTTAATAATAAGTTGGAGATTTGAAGATAGACCCTAGAACCTAAATGATTTAGGTTGAGCAGGACCAAGATAAAGTACTTGGAGTGTAAGTTTAGTGATATGTCACAGGAGGATGACGTGGTTGTAAACATGGACTCTCAGGCCATTTAGAGGAGGAAGAGTTTCAAGTATCTGGGGTCTATGATTCAGGGAAATAGCGAGATTAACAAGGATGTCACGCATCATACTGGGACAGGATAGTTGACATGGAGGCTTGCTTTGAGAGTTTTATTTGATAAGAAGGTTCCCCCGAAGCTTAAAGGTAAGTTCTACAGAGTGACAGTCCAACCGGCTATGCTATATGGAGAGGAGTGTTGGCCAGTTAAGAACTTGCACATCCAAAAGTTGAAGGTGGAGGAGATGATGATGTTGTGATGGATGTGTGGCCATAACAGAAAAGATAGGATAAAGAATGAGATTATTTGGGAGAAGGTGGTGGTGGCTTCAGTGGAGGCCAAGATGTGAGAAGTGTGGTTACGTTGGTTTGGGAATGTGATGAGGAGAGCTCTAATGCTCTAGTGTGAAGGTATGAGTCACTGGCTATGAATGGTTTTAGATGGGGTAGAGGTAGGCTGAAAAAATATTGGAGGGAGGTAATTAGGCATGACATGAAGTAGTTACAGCTGAAAGCAGACATGACCCTTAACGGGAAGGTATGGAGGATACAGATTATGGTAAAGGGTTAGAGGGTAGGAGTGTTTCTGGATTTGTGTTTGAAGTTTCTTGTTCATGGGTGTTGAGTGATGTTTATGTTTTTAATTAGATAGTTTTTTAGTAGTAGCTGGTTGCTGTTATATTACCTTGTGGATACCGGTGTTAGTTTATTCTTTATAATGTACTAGTCTATACACATTTATATTTTGTGATTTGCTATACTGTTATCAGTCATAAGCTAGGGGTCTATCGGAAACAACCTCTCTACTTTTTTAGAGGTAGTGGTATGGTCTGTGTACACTCTACCCTCCCCAAATCCCACTATGTAGGAACACACTAGGTATGTTGTTGTTGTTTAATTTTTAATGTTAATAACCCCTAAAATTTAATTTATAAATTTATGAATACCTTATGGTATTCCGCCACTTTTCCTTATATAAATTCATATTTTGTTTTATGAAAATTATCATTCAAGGTTATTGTTGTTCTACAGAACACAGAGAAGAAGAAAAACATTGAGGATAAAAAAATATTCTTCTTCTTTATTCATCCTTATCTGAGAATATAAATAGACAAAAGAAAATATTCTTCTTCTTTATTCATCCTTATCTGAGAATATAAATAGACAAAAGATTCCTATTCTATTTCTAACTAGGAAACTAATAAAATCATATTCTACCTTCAACTAGGATACTAATAAATCTTATTCTATATCATCTTAAATAACTGAATTTCAAAAATAACCTTACAAAACTAAAAAAGAAAAATAATAGAAAATAACTCAATACTTTAACATTCCTCCTTGAGATGTTTGCTGGTAACTCCAAGTTGTTCACGAAGAGTTTTTTTGGGAAGAGCTTTGGTAAATATATCAGCGAGCTTCAATCCCTCATTGGTCTCAGCAATTTCATTGAACATTTCAATATATTTCTTCACAAGATTCTTCCTAATCATCTTGAGAATCTTGTTCTGTTATAGCATCTCACCAGAGATGTTGAGAGATAAATAATCAGAGTCCACAACACCCTTCACAAATCCAAGGTACTCGGGCATAAACTCCTCATAGTTATCCATAATGAACATCTTCCAAGCTCCTATTTTCTCCTTGCAGTCTTTGCATTTGTATTGTTCCCCAACAATAGGACACATCCCATAATGATCACAACTTAATCCAATATAAAAATATGGCCCTCCTCCCGTTAACCATGCAGAAAGATCAAATCTAGATAGTGATTTGTATCCAATAGCTTCATCCAGATTTTGTGCTGATAGGATCTAACGAGTAGCTCTATACGTTGATGCCTTTTCCCTTGATGCATACAACTCGAGAAACTACTTTTCTAGGTAGTGTGCAAGAATTAAAAGTTAGGGTATCTATTTGGATGGTACAGTTGGCAAACTGGACATCTACATAGCTTGTTGCTAAGATTGCTCACACAATTTTCACAATAAACATGGCCACAATTAAGAACTTTGGGTCAACATAACAATTGCTTATAGATACCATAAAGCAAATATCTTATAAGCACCTGCTTTTCACTTGCACTGGTATTTTCATTTGTGAAGTTAAGATCTTTTGACATTGCATCCTTACTGGGTTCAGAACTCGATGTTGCAAGATATAAAGAAACATCTCCTGAGGAATGCTCTTCTTCCTCTACTGAACTAGATTTTCTGCAAAGAACCAGAATGAGGTAAAGCATTGTCTGGAACACTATCATTCTTGTAATGGGATTCTGATAAATAGTCATCAACATCATCATAGTTTGATACATCATCGCAATCATTCATCCTACCATCTCCGTCCTTCTGATCTTCATGAACTGTCAGGTCTGAATTGGAACTATTATTATTTCTAGAGTCTGTAGATTCAAATATGGTCCCATATATAGTATTTGGATTATCTTTTGTTATAGCCTTCTTATTGTTTTGAAGATTTTGAGGATTTTCTTGAGAATGATTTGATCGATTTCAACGTCTATTGTAGCCAGCAATTTTTAATTTTTCCAGAATAAAAAATAAAATCATCATCATTGTGCTTGGTGGTCACAATAACCTATTCACATTGACTACTTCGACAAACTTGCTCAGAATTTGAGTTTCAATTCAAAGAAAAACTTCTTTTTATCATTTCAATTGTAATCACTTCTTGGTGCTAGAATCAGAAACAACACATTTTTTATCTTTGAACAGTAACATATAATCTCGTTCTAGCATTTGACCAATACTCAATAGATTTTGGTCAAGATCAGGTACCAATAAAACATCTTGAATAAATTTAGTACCTTTGGGAGCTTTAATTTCCACAGTTCCTTTACCAACAATCTCCAACGTAGTTTTATCGGCCAACTTGACACTACCTTCAGCAGATTCCAACTTCGTAAAATATTCTTGTTTGCTGGTCTTGTGTTGAGTGCAACCACTATCCAGAAATCATGTGTTTTTATCATTCAATCTTGTTGCTGCCATTACCATAAACACAAACTCCTCCTGTTCTTTAACTTCCGAAACATTGGCTTTTTTAGTTTGTTGGTTGTTCTCGTTCTTCACTCTGCAAAACTTTTAATATGACCAAGCTTATTGCAATATCTACACTAGAGAGGTGGTTTATTCCCCTTAAACCAACAATCATCCTCTTTATGATTGGTTTTTCTGTAATACTTGCATGGAGGAAAGTTTTCTCTTTTCTTGACTCCATTGCGAGAATCGCCTTGATTATTTCTACTAGAATTAGTAGAAGTTTCTGGGATTTTACCTTTCTTTAGCATCTGCATCTTCTCTTTGAACTTGGCTTGAAGAACAATTTCAGTAGCATCTTCTAGCCTCAAGGATCTTCTTTGCTCTTGAGCTTGAAGTGCATGTATAAGTTTTGAAGGTGACAATTTTGTGAGATTCTTTGAATCTTCAAGTGAGCAGATCTTTGATTCAAATCTTTCCAGTAAACTCAAAAGAACCTTTTCCATGATTCTTGAATCTGTAAGCTCTTCTCTCATAAGTCTGATTTGGTTTACAACCTTCATCAACTTGTTGGAGAATTCTTCAATAGTTTCTGAATCCTTCATTCTGAGAATTTCAAACTCTCTTCTTAGATTTATCATTTTTATTTTTCTAATCTTGTCACTTTCGTGAAATTCTTCTTTCAACTTGTTCCAGGCCTCTTTTGCAGTCTCACTCGACATAACTCTAGCAAAAATTACTTCCGAAAGTGCTGATTGTATGCAAGAGAGAGCTTTAAAGTTTTTTGCAACCTCTTTTCTATGATTCTTAATTTGAGCCATAGTTGGATTATCTGGCAAATGATTTACCTCTCCTCCAAGATCTACCACTTGCCATAGATCATATGCTCGCAAGTATGTTCTCATCTTGATAGCCCAAATTAGATAATTCTCACAAAAAAAATTAGGGGTGAAGGAATTGAAAAATTGTTGGAAGCGATAACAATATTGACTTTTACGCAGGGTTGTTTTTGGAGTCTTCTCTCTCACATATCTCTCAAAAAATTGGCTCCGATACCAATTATTGTTCTACAGAACACAGAAAAGAAGAAAATGCTTGAGGATAAAAAAACATTCTTCTTTATTCATCCATATTTGAGAATATAAATAGATAAAAGATTCCTATTCTATTTCTAACTATGAAACTAATAAAATCCTAGTCTACCTTCAACTAGGATACTAATAAATCCTATTCTATATTAACTTAAATAACTGAATTTCAAAAATAAAATTACTAAACTAAAAAATAAAAATAACAGCAAATAACTCAATACTTCAACAATTATATTTATCTATTCTTTATTACAATAGCATACATAGGTTGAGGAAGAACATATTAATCATCACATCATATGATTTCCTTCATGTGAAGAATTATGGATGGCAAAGCCATAAAGAATCTATGGGTAGGAACCCAATAAATGGTATCAGAGCCTACGGTTCAAAGGTCCAATGGTTTGGTGAAACGAGGTTGAAGATACGTTCAAGGCGGTTCTAATCAATTTGCAATCAATTTGCTGCTAATGAGGATTTTTTGTCCAACTACATGTGGACAAGAAGTTTTAAAGATATTTCAACGTTCCTATTATTGCATATTTAAAATTAAAAATAAAATATTTATTTTTAACCAACTTTTAATAATAATATTTTAAATCTTATTTTTAACCATAGCAAACAACAGTAATGAAGATTATATAAAGAACGAAGATCATCCATGCGATGAAGGTGGATCAAATTATGTCATGAAAATTAAGAAAAAAAGGAGAGATTTGTTAGGTTTTTGCCCTAATTTTCTTATCAAATTTAAGTTTTACCTTTCTTAAAAAGAAAATAAAAGTACTATCATAATTACTTTTATTTTTTCTGAAAGAAAAATATAATTCTTTTCCATATTTGGCTTACCTCTTTTTTGGAGGAAAGGTTTTGGAACTCTATAAATAGAATGCTCCCTTCTCATGCAATAACACAACAGTACCATCCACAATATAGTCCTTAAAGAGTCTTGTTTGGATTGGGGGGGGGGGGGAGGATATTTTCTCCCAATAGGTTTTAAGTTTTTCAATATGTAGGTTGTTCGACCAAACCATATGTAGTATGATTTTAAGTGTGTTTTTCTTTGTCATCTAAATTATTGTTCTATGATTTACAAAATTATTAGCTTTCGTATTACACCCTCTCGATTTCAAACCCAACAAAGTCATGATTAGATTTTGTAAATTTTAATTGTAATACTTTTTGCAACATTCTAAAATGAACATTATGTGCTGGGTGTTATTGTTATTTGCATGTTAGTGCATTCCTGTAACGCTCCGAATCTGGTACCCAGAATGCTACACAGTGCTCATGACCCTGAAGGACCACAAGATAACCCATGACTGATATTTGTACCTGAACACTGCATAATATACTGTATAAATATGACAATAAAGGTTGTAAGGCCATAAGGTTCAAAACTGTAACAAAACTGATAAAACATAACATCTGGAGGGGTATGAAATACCCAAAACAACTGAAATAACTATCTGAACATACTGTAGTCTGAAAAGCCTCTAACTGACTGTACTGTCTAAATAAGGAATTGATGGGACATGTCCCCAACTAACTCCAACTACTAAAATAAATTAATTAATGAGATAATAAAGTAATAGTCATATCCTCGAAGGATGACGACTCACTGCTAACTCTGACTATGGAGACTGGAATGCTACTGATGCTCTGAAGCTTATGATTTTGAACCTATGGTATAAAACACCATAGCGCAAATATGTCAGTATGTTTGAATGTACTAGTATGCATGTGAGGTACGCTGAATGCAAAAGGGTACACATGCATGAACTATACTAACTTACTGCATAATATGAACGTGAGAATACATGCATGACTACATAATAACTATAACTGAGTTCGTGATAATATGATTACTGAGTCTAAGTACTCATAACATGAGATACTGATATCTGTATAACTAAAATAGCTAATACTAAGCGACTGTATCTGACAGTCTAGGTTCTGGTGGAACTAGCTGAGTTCCATACTATTTTCAGTTGAATGTATTTGACATTCCTGAATCCTGTAGAACTATCTGAGTTCTATCACTGAGACTGAATGACTGTATCTGATAGTCCTGATTCTGTACTAAAACTGTGGGAAGTAGTCATCTAATCGACATTCCCCAAATAACGCAATATAGCTGAGTTGGGGTCCAATCTATAACCTCAATTAGAAGTGTTAATACCGTACCACTGGTAAGGACAATCTATGAGTAACCCTCACATAATAGATAACTCTAGTGAGAATGGTGGGAACCCTCATATAATAGGTTAAGACACCTCATCTACCCTCATATAATAGGATATGGTGTCTCAACCTACGCTGACTACGTAGTTCTGGAATGCAAGGATTGCTTCTAAGAATCATATCCTCATATAATAGGTGGGTTCCCATCCTTGGGTTCGCTCCGTGCTAATTTATACTCTCATCTGAATAGACACTAAACACGATTAACTGAATTAATTGGACTGAGTTAACTGAGTTCCGTTGACTGACAGAATACTACTGAGATTACTGAGTTTTTCTGAGTTATGAGACTGACTGAAATCTATGGATCATGACTTGACTGAGAGTATCTTGAAAACATGACACTAATTCTAGGTACACAGCTAAATTTTTGGGTACAAGTACCCCCAAGACTCGATAGAAGGAAATTGACAAAGCATGACTTTCTTTAATACCTGAACAACATCACAATCCATAGTACAATAAGTTGGAGATTTCATGAAGTACAAGTTCTAAAGTACCACAATGGCTACACATACATCCATAATTCATTGACTAAGATATTTCATCAAACACTGGACATGCATAAACTTGTACATAAAAGGCGATTTCATATTATTATACTAGTATGACACTTTTTCTTCACATAGACATTTAATCGAACACATGAGGAACATACTTTGGTTGTACAATCATCAACATATTTAATAATCATGGATACATCAATTAACTTGTAAATTGAAGGGGGTTTATCATGATTATTATGCAAATCACCACATTCTAGGGTCAATCATTGGAATATGTAATTTAAAACGTCAATCAAAACTCCACAAAATCATGAACATGAATTTCAATTCAATTTAAATCATGAACATTCATAAATACAAAAATCTTGGATTTTGAAAAGAGATTCTTGAGCTTCATAGGTGAAAGGGCCCCATGAATCAACACATGATATACCTTGATTGTGAGTTTCTTGAAGTTCTTGGACTTGAAGAACTTGAATTTCTTGGATTCTTGAAGAAGGATTTGGATCTTGTTATTAGGGATTATCTTTGAGAGAAAACCCTAATTTGATGTTGTTAATGAATAATGAACTTATGAGCTTGGTCTGATATAATTAGGGGTTAAAATGGGTGGAAAAAAACTCAAATACCCTTTAAAAATGAATTAAAATTTGCTGAACGGGACCTGCAACGGTTTGTGCAATAGTCTGTCGCTGGCTCGACGGTCCATCGTTTTCATCGTACGTGGACCAAAAATAAGACTCACTGCCTTATAGTGACAGCTGGGGATGGTCTTTCGGAAATCACTTAGCAAGTCTGTCAACTGTCTGTCACACCTTATCCAGAAGGTTGACTCACTGCCTTGGTTGCGATGGTCTAGGCGATGGTCCATTGCAAGGTCGATGGTC
>NC_061115.1:68464491-68466283 GCF_002878395.1 Capsicum annuum
TCACTGAAATCTGAACATGAAACTGAAAAGCTTAAGGAGAATTGTTACCTTCAGCTTGATCTGAGTTGGCAAAAAAGAGGTGAGGATACTTGGTATTCATGTCTGCTTCTTATTCCCAAGTATCTCCCTCGATAGACTGATTTTACCAAAGAACTTTGATTAGAGGGACTTCTTTGTTCAGTCTATGAGTTTGATAGTCTAGGATTTCGACTGGAATCTCTTCATAAGAGAGGCTATTTTGAACATCTATACTTTGAATAGGGACAACGACTGCTGGTTCACCTATGCACTTCTTAAGCAAAGAGACATGGAAGACTAGATGAACTGAGGCTATATCTAAAGGCAATTCGAGCTCATAAGCTACCTTGCCAAAGCGACTGAGAATCTTGAAGGGACCGACATATTTGGGACTGAACTTTCCCTTCTTGCAGAATCTCTTCACTCCATTCATGGGAGAGATCTTTATATAGACATAATAACCAATCTAGAACTCGATATCCTTTCTGTGCACATCTGCATAAGACTTTTATCGGCTCTGAGCAGCCTAGAGTCTTTCTTTGATCAACTGGACTTTCTCTAAAGCATCGAACACTAAGTCAGGCCCTATAACTGAGGCCTCACTAACTTTAAACTAACCGATTAGAGATTTTTATCTCCTAACCTATTGGAGATCTGCATCTCTTTATCTCCTAACCTATTGGAGATCTGCATCTCCTACCATAGAGAGCTTCGAATTGAGCTATTTGAATACTGGAATGATAGTTGTTGTTGTATACAAACTCAATCAAAGGAAAGTGGTCATCCCAACTACCCTTGAAATCAATTGCACACGCCCTTAGCATATATTCTAAAGTATGAATGGTCCTTTTTACTTGACCATCTGTCTGATGGTGAAAGGCTGTACTAAGATGAACTTGGGTACCAAGACCCTTTTGGAATACTTTTTAGAAATGAGAGGTGAACTAGGTACCTCTGTCTGAGATAATGGATAACGGAACACCGTCCAATCTGACCAACTCTCTAATGTAGAGTTGGCATAAACCTCAGCTGAATAAGAGGTATGGACTGGAAGGAAATGAGCTGATTTGGTCATTCTGTCTAGAATGAACCAAACTGAATCATGCTGGCGATGAGTACAAGGCAAACCCGTCACGAAGTCCATGTTCACTTCTTCCCACTTCCAAGTAGGAATACTAAACTCCTGCATAGACCCACTAGGTTTCTAATGCTCTATCTTAACCTACTGACATGTAGAGCACTTAGCCATAAAATCTTCAACATCTCTCTTTATCCTACTCCACCAATAGATTTCCCGTAAGTCGCGGTACATCTTTGTGTCCCCCGAATGAATAGAGAAGCGTGCACCATGCGCTTCTGTAAAAAATCATTGCCTTAAGTCATCTACACCTAGAACACATAGAAGACCCTGGCAACGTAGAACACCATCTCCCCCTTAAGAGAAAACCTCTACTTTCTGATCCTTGACTTGCTCTTTCAACTTGACTAGACTGGGATCTCTATCTTGCATTTCTTTCACCTCAAAAACTAGAGATGATTCTGAACTGCTCAGAACTCATATGTCATCCTCCTCTGAATTGACTAAGCGAACGCCTAGTCTGGAAAGATGATGGATTTCCTGAGCTAACTTCTTTTTACTGTCCTTAACATAAGCAACACTACCCATAGACAGTCTACTTAGAGCGTCAGCCACTATATTGGCCTTGCCCGGATGATAAAGGACACTTATGTCGTAATCTTTCAAGAGCTCTAACCACCTCCTCTGATAAATATT
>NC_061115.1:68466383-68528633 GCF_002878395.1 Capsicum annuum
ACACTACCCATAGACAGTCTACTTAGAGCGTCAGCCACTATATTGGCCTTGCCCGGATGATAAAGGACACTTATGTCGTAATCTTTCAAGAGCTCTAACCACCTTTCTGACAAAGATTGAGGTCTTTTTAAGAAAAGACATACTAAACACTCTTATGATCTATGAACACATCCACATGAACTCTATATAGATAATGTCTCCAAATCTTTAAGGTAAATACTATGGCTGCTAACTCAAGATCATGAGTAGGATAATTCTTCTCATAGGGTTTAAGCTGTCTAGAGACGTAGGCTATAACCTTACCATACTGCATAAGGGCACAACCCAAACCTACTATGGATGCATCACAATACACTATGAACCCACCTGGACTATCTGGAAGATCTAAGACTGGAGCTGAGGTGAGTTGAGTCTTTAACTCCTGAAAACTCTTCTCGCAAGGATCTAACCACTGAAACTTGACTTTCTTCTGAGTAATTTGGACATAGAGGATGCAATAGAAGAAAATCCCTTAGTAAATCATCTGTAATAGCCATCCAAACCCAAGAAACTCCTGATATCTGATGGAGAGATAGGTTTGGGCCAGTTTCTTACCACTTCGGTCTTTTGAGGATCAACCCTAATGCTATCACCCGAAATGATATGACTAAGAAATGCTACTGACCTTAGCCAAAATTCACACTTACTGAATTTGGAAAACATCTGATGATCTTTGAGAGTCTGAAGTACAATTCTGAGATGGTCTGCGTAATCGTGCTCACTGCGGGAATAGACTAAAATATCATCTATGAAGACTATGACGAACATGTCCAAGTACTGCTTGAATACCCGATTCATCAAGTCCATGAAAGATGTTGGGGCATTGGTAAGACCAAAGGACATAACGAAGAATTTGAAGTGACTTTATTGAGTATGAAAAGCAATTTTTGGAATGTCACACTCTGTGACTCTGAGCTGATGGTAACCGAATCAGAGGTCTATCTTACAGAAATAACTAGCACACTGAAGTTGGTCAAATAAGTCATCAATTTTGGGAAGAGGCTACTTGTTCTTGACCGTGACTTTATTGAGCTGACGGTAATCAATACACATTCTGAGAGAACCGTCTTTCTTGCGCACGAATAAAATAGGTGCACCCCACGAAGAAACACTAGGCTTGATGAACCCCTTATCTAAGAGATTCTTTAACTGATCTTTCAATTCTCTGAGTTCTGCTGGTGCCATTCAGTATAACAAAATAGAGATAGGTTGAGTATTTGGAAGAAGATTAATACCAAAGTCTATTTTCCTTTCTGGAGGAATTCCTGGAAGATCTTCGGGAAAGACATCTGAATAGTCATTCATTACTGGGACTGATTCGAAATTGGGAGTTTTAGAACTAGTGTCCTTAATTCGAACAAGATGATTGACACATCCTTTAGATATCATTTTCTATGCTTGAAGGTAGGAAATAAGTTGTACTACCCTTCCACTCTAGGACAAGTTCATTTAGAAACTAGAACTGGCCTATTCTATTTCTACAGTCGACTATGGCATAGCAGGAATGAAGCCAATCCACGCCGAGAATGACATCAAAATCAGTCATCTCTAATTCGACTAAGTCTGCTAAAGTGACTTTCTGAAATATCAGTTATCACTATTAGTAATTTATTAACACTATATAATTTATGTAAAAATTAATTCCTTAATTATCACTATTAGTAATTTACTATCCTTTTTCTATTTTCTCATTATAATTATTGGTAGTTACAACTCAATATTAAAAGATGTATTTATAAATAAGTTGATGTATATTGTAGTTTGTGATCATGTAGCGTACCCCTTCAAATTCTTTATGATGAAGTATTAGTGCACGCATATATTTTTATACCCTCTTAAATTTTATTATTAGTTAATTGATGAAGTTAGTTTTAAAGTTTTAATTATTTTTCAGTTTTCAAATTAATTAGAAATTAATGCTACCATCTTCTCACATATCGATTATGACAGTTTCTTATCCATGCAAAACAATGCAATGCTTGTGATTTTAGTACAATTGTTGAGAAATATAAATGATTAGAGGAAATAGCAATTGACATATTTATTTTTGTAAAGTAATAATAATAATAATAAGTAAATAAAATTTTGAGGAATTATTTAAAAATAATAATTTTTTTGGCTAAATAGAGGTGTCACATCACTTTTCTATGCTAGCTTCACATATGTATTGCTGGTACGAATTAAAAGTTTCAATTTTCAAATATAAGTTTAATTATATTTTTTAAAATTCAGAGAATGTGTGTCCTAAAAAAATAATTTAAAAGTGTTAAACTATGTTCCTTCTTTGGAGAAATCAAAATAAATGTTGTTACATTTGATAAAAAGATCCTATAAGTATGAAAATTCTAACCCATTAAATTAATAACTAAGGATTCTGATAATTTATTTGTAATGTTTTCTAAAATTAGTTTTTAGATTTTATTACTCTAGCATTTAAATATTATATATATGCAAATACAAAATCAGAATAATATTTTTAATTTATGAACTTTTAATTACAATTCATATATTATTGTGTTTTGATATGTTATTTATATATGTTAAATAAAATATTTAGTTAAAAAAACTGTATCATTTTTATAGAGATAAATAAAATCAAGTATCCCTAAAAGATAATAAACTTTCAAAGAGTGAAAACTTTGAATAAGCTTCACAACTAATTATAAATAATGTTATGAATTTAAAATATTAACTTTAATTTTTTAAATTTGAAAATTAAGAGAAATCTTAACGCATTCTTTACACATGAATATTAGTAAAAATTAAATACTTATTTAAGAAAATATTTTATCACCGCACGAAGCGAGATCCATGTCAATAGTAAAAGAAAAAGGAGACAATACCCTCTTTGGGCGCACAATCATTTTAGATTTTACTGACTCACTACAACAATAAAGTTTTTTATCAGCAAAAAATATACACGTTTAACAAAAAATATTATAATTTTTATCAGTATTTTTTAACTATTTGATTCAATATCACTACATACTTTAAGAACATTTACAATGAATGCTTAAATCTAATTGTCACTAATAATTAAGCTATTGTTAACTAATTGCCGCTTAATTTTTTTTTTATTTTTTTCCAGTGACACATGAGGCAGTTCCCAAAAAAACAGAAAAGAAGAGAGAACTTCTAAAAATTACTATAAATATTGTCCGGAGGATTCTGGATGATGCAACAATTAACAATATGCCACTTGTCACACCTATTCGTATAACATGATTTGCCAATTAGGTCTGATCTCTTTGCACTCAAAACTAATTAAAAGAATATCTTCACACCAACTAGTAATCAACATTTAAAGAAAAAAGAAAATTAATCAGACATTACAAATCTTTTACTAATTAGCTGGGTCAGTTACCTCTTTACATGCACTTTTTTGCTTGCATGGCGAAAATCAAATAATTTTTCGACTAATGTCAGAATCAATATATTAATAAGTAATAAAGAAATTCAAAATATTAGTAATAAGTAAATATATGTAGAAATCAAAGATACGCACATATGTGTATATTGAATCTCATTATATATACGGTATAAGTTTTTCTTAGGGAACAATGTTTGAATGAACAACATTGGATCTCCTTGGACCTGACAGTTTTCCATCTATCTGACATGAATTTGAATTAATCGAATCTCAGAACAAAAACAGAAAAGCAGATGGGAATAAAGTAAGAAATGTCAACTTCCTAGCTGTGAAATGAATCAAACCGGCATGACAACCAATTCCCTCATTTATTTATGTCACTACGAGAAAATGCACATATAGCTATTTAATATATCGTAGCTAAATATGAAAAATAATGTGGCTAAATATTTTAGCCATTAATTTTTTTTCTTAGCATTCGTAGCAAGAAGCGTTGTAACTAACAGTTAGCTACAAATTTTACATGATCTGTGGCTAAGAAAAGATACTTCCAGCGACAAAAAAATTGCGTTGTAGCTGTAATAGAAAAAATATCTTGCTGCGAAATATATACCTATAGCAAATAATTTTATTTTTTTGCCACAACAAATAAAATTTATAGCAATTTTTATGTTATAGCCACAATGTAATCTATTATGGCAAAAAACTTAATTTGTTTGTTATGAAAATTTCTAATTTGTGCTATTTTATATTTTAGTCACATAATAATAATACTTGTATTTAACTATGAGTTAGACAATCTATAACTATATAATAAAATATTTGCCACAAATACTTTTATACATGATTGAGAATTTATTTTTTGGCCATAAAATAAATTAATTATAGTAGAATTTTTTTTTATTTTCTATGAAAGTGAAAACATAAATCATCTTTTTATAATTATAAAATATAGGTTTAGCCACAACTATGATAATTCATTACTACAAATTAAAGAATATTATTATAAGGATTATTAATTACACAGTTTTTTTTTTCTTGTAAATACACAAATTTCTTTAATATAGCTAAAATAAAAAACAAATTTCAAAAATTTAATTACTACAAATTAAATATTTTTTCACAAGCTTTGTAGTAAGAGAAGTTACATAATGCAACTACAAATTCATTTTTGAGATTACAAAACAATTGTCAATTACATAAAATTATATTTTATAATTTTGAGAATAGTCACATTATATAGTTTTTTTATCTTGTCCAAAGTAGTATAATCTTCTCTTATCTCTACTTTCACCATCTTCTACCACACCTCAACTTGATCAACATCCATCCAAATTTGTTGTTTATATGCACTTATTCACGAAATGCCTATATATAGACTATCATAAAATAATTTAGTAGTAAGAAAATCATGATAACTTTATTATATATGCAAGTACATGTATATATAAATGTTCAAGGAGAAAAATATATTTAAAAATAAGAAAAAATGTAAAGTAATTAAAGAAGTAAATAAACCTGTAGATTTTTTAAACTTTTAAAACCTGTAGATATAAATTTCAAATTTCAATATAACAAAAATAACATACTAAGTGTAATTTCATAAATGAGAAATTTCAATATAACTTTTAAAACCCACAAAGATAGAATGCTACCTTTACATTAACAAAAATATATATTCAATAAAGTACTCATACAGTAAAAATATATAAGAGAAATTTCATATTGTTATACTTACAAAAAAAGAACGACAATTAGCAATACATCATAAAATATTTTAATCAATTCAAGAATTGAGATGAGAAAGGGTGAGGGAAGTACAGGGAGAGGAGAAATAGATCTTCGTGTCAATAATGATAAAATAATTTAGCACAATTTTTTTTTAAAATTGATCTAATTCTACTAATATCTATCAATAATGATAAAGTATTATATATCATTAAAAAAACAAAAAAAGTGAGATTAAAAAAGTGGAGGGGAGGGAGGCGACAGGAGAGAGACTGGATATTTAGTTTGTATGTCGGATGGCGGAGTAGGTTATGTAATTGAATTTTAAAATTTTGGAGAAATTTTTTAGGGTTTTTTTTTTTAAAAAAAAAAAATTTGGGGATAAATGTTTTCGGTTTGGAGAGTGAGGGCTAAAGTATTTTTTTGCCAATTGGATCTTGTCTTCTTTTTATCTATTATATATGTATATAATATGTATAATTATTTTTTTTTAATTTGTTTGTATACAAATACTATAATTATGTAACTAACAAATATAACAAAGAAAATTATTATCTAAAATAATAATAATAATAAATATATTTTACTTTATATATATATATATATATTTCGTTTCAATCTTTTTTGTCCTCTATGATATTTATTAGTATTGTTATATACTTTCTTATTTTAACAAATTTTTAAATAATAGTGTTCAGCTAAATTTATGATAATTATTAGGTTATTAAAATAATATTAGATCATAGAATGAATAACTTTAATACTAATTTAAATTGAATATAATTATTGATTAATGGAGATATGATAAAATTGATAAATATACTATTTCAAAAGATCATATACGATCAAATAACAACTATTCAAACACTTGTTTAGGATGAAGTTTGGATTAGATTTATTAACGTTTTGCTAAAATATAATATAACTTGTTAATTTAAGTAAATGTAATTATCTATTTATTAAAAATTATATGCCTATAATTTAACAATTAACACCTTCAACTACACTAGATCGATAAAGAAAGTTTTCTGATGAAACAAGTTTTGAGCAATAACAATTCTAAAAGTAATTGATCAAAATAAAGCTTCAGTTATCTCAATAAAGTTTTGTTTTAGTTCGATAAAATTAGTTAATCAAAAGTATATAACTATGATCACATCTTTATGAAATTTACAAATAAACTTGTAAATCGAATAGAATCGAATTGAAAGATTAATACTCCAGTTACATTAGATCGATGAAGATATTATTCTGATGAAACAAGTTTCAGTCAAATAATAATTTTGAAAGCACTTGATCAGAATGAAGCTCCAGTGAGACCCGTGAAGTTATGTTTAAGTTTGATACTACTAGTTAATTAAAATAATTTATATTTAATCATTTATTTATTGAAATTACTAAATAGCCAGTAAAATTAAGTCGAATTGAATAATTAAACCCTCCAATTAAAATAAATTGATAAAAATATTATTTGAATGAAACAAGTCTTAGTCAAATACAATTCAGAAAGCACTTGACCAAGATGAGCTTCAATGAGTGTGAAGTTATGTTTAGGTTAGGTAAAATTAGTTAATAAATATTAATCAAATATAATCACTTACTTATTAAAATAACATTTGAAATATACAAAGTAGGGTTGTAAAAATTTGCAATCGAATTTAATGATCAACACCTCTAACTACACTAGATTAGTATTGATACAATAATTTTTAACTCGTGGTAAAAATAATTGTTGGCTGCAAAATGTGATCACAATAATAAATTTGTGCCTATCTCATTTCGTAATACCAAATAATTAAAGTTATTAAGTTAATTATTACCACTACATTTTTAGTACTTGAAGCAAAAAAAATAAATTGTTTAGCTATAATATTTTATTTTAAAGAATCGTTTATGTCTAAAAAATTACTATTGCTATAACAAATTTTAACAAGTGACAAAAATTAATAATTAGCTATAAAATTTATTTGGACAAAAACTATGCGGCGATGTAATTTAATTACGCTATCATTATTTTATAACTTGAAGCAAAAATTATTTATTTAGCTATAATTTTTTATTTCAAATAATATGTCACTACAATAAATTTAAACTTGTGAAAGCTAATAATTAGCTATGAAATTTTATTATAGCAAAAAAATATGGCTATCTCAGTTAACTATTGCCATAATTATTTTGTAACTTGAGGGAAAAATATTTATTTAGCTATAACCTTTTATTTCAAATAATTACTATGGCTAAAACGTTAGTATTACTACAATAAATATAAAATCATGGCAAAAACTAATAATTAGCTACGTAATTTTATTATAGCTAAAGGACGTGGCTATATCATTTAACAATTGCCATAATTTTCTTATAAGTTGAAACAAAAATATATATTTAGCTACAATATTTTGTTTCAAATAATTTACTGTAGCTAAAAGATTACTATTGCTACTATTACTTATATAGTGTAGCATAAATATATTATTAGCTACAAAATTTTACTGTAGCAATAAAGTTGTAGCTATTTAGGCTATTATATCCACGATTGTTAGCAATTGTAGAAAAAAATGAGGGATTAGTTTTGTCAATTAGATTTTTTTAGCTAAGAAGTTTTAGAAATTTGTAGACAACTATTGAATTCGATTTTTCGGTAATAGCCACAATTTTTACATTAATAGCTTAAGGTTTGTAGCTATAGATACGTTTTGTTGTAGTGTGTGTTTGTTTTAATTTAATTGTTCTTTGGACATCCCTGAACTTGTTTGTTCAAATCCTTGCTTATCGAAAGATATAAATATTGACTAATTTGTCTAATAATCATCCTCACCATCGATCCAACTAACTTGCTTAGGTATGGGAACATATATAATCGATCTATTGGCTTTTCGTTGAGGTATATAATGTGTGAATTCATATAATTTATAGTTTGTTATACTTGTTCCACAGTCTTATGTTTATCGGTTGCAGTCCCCTGTAATTGTTGATAATCACATCTTATCCCATAATATCAGACCTCTCTTAGTAACCTTGTGAGAGATCATTGATAGCTTCTATAGAAAACCTAAATAATCTTTATAACCTTTGTTGGACGTACAATTAACTCAGACCAGAATTAGCTTGGAGCCCAAGAAAAATTGTCTTTGTCAATGGGACTACGACAATAATAGTAACATATTCAATGCAATATCATAAATGGGGATTGGACATATCTATGTAAGATAGCTTTTTGGTAGTTCATGATGATACTATATTATTGACATAGACTTCTCTATAAGAGGTTGTCACTGTTACTGATTAGGTTAGCTTCTTAGATGCTCAAGGCACCCCTAGATATCTAAATGGAAGTTCACCCTTAAGAGTATCCTAATTGTTGTAGTACTTCTGTTCCCTGCCCAAAATAGAAACTACTTTTTCCCTGAGAATCTCAAAAATCTTTTCTGAATTAGTTTTAACAGAATTCATATCACCTCTGGCAAGTAGTAGTAAATCATCGAAAAAGATAAGATATGTCGTTATTCTCAATTTGGAACACTTATGTCAGTTTATTGAGACTTCTAAGATATTCCATTGTAATGGAAAATAGGTAAGGAAATATTGGGTCCCAACTCCCATGTCTGATCCTTTTAGCTATATCAAATAGTGATTTGTTGATACTCCATTTACAAGAATGGAGTAATTTCCTATCTTCACGCACTCCATTACCCAATCAAAGACATTTTAGGGTCCGTTTTGGTTATTATTGGCTTGTATATTCTTCTATGGGTAAGAACAAAGACATAAAAAATTTGATGAATTATCCAACAACAAAAAAAAATGCAGAGGTTAAACTGCCAGTTACTTCCAGTCCATCTCATACATATGAAGGTTGCATTCATCAAAACATAATTCCTCCCTCAAGTACTAACTAATGCAATTTTCATTAACTAAACAACAACTACTAATGTCATAATGCCAAAAGTGTATATCCAATTATGATGCTGTTGAAAACTCTGGTGTACAACATGTTATGTTAATGTTGATGGTATTATCTTCTTTCCGTAGAATTTTGTTCAATTATACAACTCTTTGCGTGGACATTTGGTCAAGTAACTCAAATTTTTCGATGAAGCTTGCAATAAATACTTTCAAGCTAGTTTCAATAAACTTGAAGATCTTTTTGTCTACACTTTAAAACTAAATGACAGCTAGCTCGAACCAAATTTGGATGATCATCCACCAGATTAAATCATCTATCTTTGTATAAGCCAATGGACATAGTAACATAACTTAACTAAGTATGAATCACCTGTAAGGCTTGATTTTTGCCTTTAACTCTTTATACAGTCAAACCTCTTCATAATGACATTGTTTGTCTGGATATTGTTTGTGGCTGCTAGGGAAAACATATAATATAACATAATATGAAAAATTTGCTTCAAAAAGAACTTGGCTGTTATAGTAAAGTATTGCTACAAAGGTGAATGCTATAGAAATGTCTGACTGCAGTTAGTACAGCGAGTCCTTCTAAGGGCCCAAGAGTTGTATTCTATTTATCAACAAGTTCTAATTTATAACTGGAAATCTTTCCATCATCCATAATAGTTTCTATCATATTATTATCACATGTTTTGGAGAATTTATCTTCAGCAGTTTAACTTTAGAGAGGAAATTTTAATCATATCACATATCACAGACTCATTGACAGCATCGATAAGTACATAAGTGGTGCTGATGTAAAGTTCCTTTTGAAACTAATATCGAAACTACAATATAAGCATAAATACTGAATCAGAGGTGTTAAATTGTTGGAAAAATAGGTATACACAGTGGAAGCAAATAGGCCGGATCACTTGCATATAATATAGACAACCAACATAAATACATAATTCAAGGAAGCTTAAAATTAACTAGGAATACCTCTTGAAGCGTGGACAGATATCTTGAAGCAAATTCGTCTTTGAATCTGAGGTCTTCTACAATGATCCTAAATTCATAGCTGGACTCTCTCAATACTTGGATGGGCAAGTACTGAATAGAAAACTGAATTCTTAAGCTAGGGGAATCTCTATTTATAGAGATACCCTCCCAGTCCAATGAGGAAAAAAGAACACACACCTTTCTACTAGAACAAGAAAAAGGCAGTGACTTGTCCTTCTCTCATAGAGAATAGATTCGGAGTTCTAGTTTAATATCGGTATTTAGGGACCACAGATTAATTACGTAGACTCCCTATTAAGGAAATAATTCAAAATACTAATTTAAATTATTCTTACCATAATAAAATTTAAATTATTCTACTAAAAATTTGTAATTGTACTCCTCTACTTTTATTCAAAAATTCTTCATTAAATACTTAGGTGATCCCAATGTTAAGATTACTAATACTAATCAATAAATTAAATTACTGAAGAATTTAAAATTAAGGATTAATTTTCTTTAGAGAAATACTTAACTTATTTCATATGTTGGATTCACAAATCCACCATCGGATTTACACATAAAAATTTATAAGCTTCTCATAAAAGACGTACCAGTAATCTCTATATCGAGACTTAAATTTCATCATCTAACTTATTATTTCACCAATGTATGTATGTATGTATGTATATATACATACATATATATATATATATATATATATATCATCCAATCTACTAGGAATATTGATCCATATCAGAATCTCACTTTTTAATAAATCAAAATGATAAATAATATATACAAATCAAATAGTTATACCAAGATTGATAATATAACTATATTTAATAGTTTAGAGAACATGTTTTTATCAGGCAGTCTAAAATACCAATCTCTACTTGGTCCTGTTCAATACATACAAAATGCACTAGCACGAGAAGTTAGAACCATACCATTCTTGTAATAAAAAATTATATTTAATCTAGTGCTACAATTATTCTGATGGTTTGTCCAGATTTTCATCTACTATTGTGAATTGTAACCTTAACTTGAAAGAATGGATGATTTAATCTTCTGTGTATAAGCTAAACTCTATACACCAAATCATTTACTATATAAGTTGAGGACGCATATATAAAAATGATCTATTTAATGTAACAATTTATTGAATTGAATTGAATAAATAAAAACATAATACTAGACACATAACCATGAACCCAAAACTCTAACACAAAATTTTTCTACTAGCCTTTCAAAAAACTTCTACAGTAAAGTTTTTGTAAAAGGGTCTGTCAGGTTATTTTTTGATGCAATCTTCATAACCACCACATCTCCTCTTTGCACTATGTCTTGAATCAAATGATATTTATGTTCAATGTGTTTTTCATTCTTATGGCTTCCTGATTCCTTTGAATTTACAATGGCACCACTATTGTCATAGTAAATTATAAGTGGCGTTTCTATCGTAGGGACAATCACCAAGTCTTAGAGAAAGTTTCTGAGCCATACTTTCTCCTTAGCTTCTCTAGAAGCTTCTACATACTCAACTTTCCTGGTGGAATTAGCAACACAAGTTTGTTTGATGCTCCTCTAAATAACAACTACACCTACTAAAGTAAACATATTTTTAGAGGTTGACTTTCTAGAGTACTTGTCAGACTGGAAATATGAGTTTATGTATCCTATATGCACCAACTCATTTGAATGATAATCTAGCATGTAATCCCTTGTCTTTTTCAGGTACTTGACATATTCTTAATTGTTGTCCAATGTTCTCTTTTAGGGTTAGACTAAAATCTTCTAATCCTTCCTACAATAAAATATATATTAGGTCTAGTACACAACATTGCATACATAAGTCTTTCCACAGCCGATTCATAAGGAACTGCCTTCATGTTTTCTATCTCCTAATCTATCTTAGAACATTGATCCTTAGAAAGAAAATTTCCATGTCTAAAAGGAAGAAATCCTTTCTTGTAAATCATGCATGTTGAACTTGGTAAGAATTCTATCAATATAAAGATCTTGAGGTAAGCCTAACATCCTTTTCTTGCGATCACGTAGAACCTTGATCCTAAGGATGTTAGTAGCTTCTCCCAAATATTTCATATAAAACTTATTTGATAACCATTTCTTAACTGACTTCAACAAGCCCACATTATTTCCGATGAGCAAGATATCATCTACATACAATACTAGAAATACCACTTTGTCCCTATTTTACTTTTTGTCCACAAGACTCATCAAGATATTGCTCAAAATCAAAAGTCTTAACCGCATTGTTAAAACAAGTGTTCCATCCCCTAAAGCTTGCTTTAATACATAAATGAATCTTTAAGATTGCAAAACATCTGTTCTTTCCCTTTATCAATGAAATCATCTGACTATTGCATAAAAATGCTCTCATCAAGACTTCCATTAAGGAAAACTGTCTTGACATCCATTTGTCAAATCTTATAATCATAATGAGCAATAATGGATAAGAGAATTTTAATAAACTTAAACATGGATATTTTCAAAAAGGTTTCCTCATAATCGATTCTATCTTTCTGAGTAAATCCCTTTGCATAAAGTAGCTTTGTAAGTTCGCATTTTTTTTGTCTACGTTTCCTTTTTTCTTATAGATCCACTTGCATCCAATGGGTTTGATTTCATCTATAGGTGGTTCTACAAGATTACAGACTTTATTGGAGTACATGGATCTATTTTTGATTTCATACCAATAGTCTATTTATTTGCATCTTTATCCTGTAGTGCTTCATCTTAATTCATGGGCTCGGTATTTAGATCTTCAAGGATTCTTTGAATAAACTCTCCAAAGAGTACATATCGAGATGGTTTTGTTATCTCTCTCACTATGATAAAGCGCTGTAGTTGTTAGGAGTGATACAAGAGAAACTACACTATTATGATCTTGTGGTTAAACTACATTATTTGCTAGATTTTGAGTCTCTATGTTATCCTCATCACCTTTCAGTGTTGGGACATCCATGAATGTTTCCTTTAATGCACCCTCACAACTTTGATGCAATGAATTTTCAGAAGTTTGTACTTGTGAAACTGAATGTCTTTTAATATCTCTCCCACTATTAAAATGCAATGGTATGTTAGCTCTAACATTTGAAGTTTGGATTTGGTTTTCATTATCATCAGTTAATTAATTTGTTGTCTCTTTGGTTAATTCCCATAAAACTAGTTTACTTTTGGGAATGTGGTTTGTTATAAAATCCTTCTCAAGAAACTTGGTGTTGATACTTACAATGAACTTCTTTTTTGTAGGATTGTAAAATAGACCACTTTTCATTCCTTTAAAGTATGCAATAAAAGAACATGCTCCTAATCTAGGTTTTAAATTTTCTACCTTTCCTTTCAGCACATGTGATAGAAATCCCAAATCTAAATATATTTCAGACTGGTTTATATCCAGTCCATAATTCTATGGGTATCACATGTACCGACTTGGAAAGAAGTAAGTTTAATATATAGTTTGAAGTTACTAGTGCATAACCCCAAAAATGAAGAAGGCAAACCAGAGTAACTCATCATAGATTTAATCATTTCTAAAAGAGTCCTATATTTTCTTTCTACTACACTATTTAGTTGTGGAGTTCTAGGTGCATACATGTGAGATGTAATTCCTTGTTTTGATAAGTAACTAATGAACTCATTAGAGAGATATTTACCACCACAATCAGATCGTAAGAACTTGATACATTTGTTATGTTGTTTTTCCATTTCTGTCTTAAATTCTTTAAATTTTTTAAAGCATTTAGACTTATGGAGCAATAAATAAATATATCTATATTTTGAGTAATGATCAATAAATGTCACAAAATACTCATAACCACCTCTCTCTTGAACATTCATTAGGCCATACAAATCAGATTGAATTAACTCTAATTTATCATTTTCTTTATTTTCTTTTAAGGGAAAAGGTCTCTTAGTCATTTTTTCTTCTAATCAAAATTATCATATTAGTAATGCATCCACTTTTAATGAACCTAAAGGTCCATCCCAAACCAACCTCGAAATCATGTCTAGATTTATGAGACATAGATGCAAATGCCATTTGTAACAACTTAAAAATTTGATGAAATATGTGAAATTTGTGATTTTGTGTGATTTGACAGCTTTACCCCTCTCCATAGTTGCGTTATGGTATTTTTGGAGTGTGAGAGTGATTGGCATATTTTTTGATGCATTTTGGTATTATTTATGCGATTTTGTGGTTTTTGATGGCTTTGAGAGCCTTATTTTAGACTTATGGAATATCTTTTGATTCATGTGATGGATGGCCGAACGAATTACGCCAGCAGTTCTGAAATATCAATTTTTCTCTAGGTAGACATTTGGTTCAGGTCCTGGTGCACCCTACTTCATTTCGACCTAATAATCGAAAAGTTGAAAAATTAAAAATATGGGTGTGGGACCTACATTTGATCGAAATGACCTCGGATGGAAAATATAACTTTTTCAGAAGATACAAAATGTTGATTTTAGGATGTTAGCATATTTGGTATGATTTTACGGCTTTTAAATCTCATTTCGACCCTCGATTTGGAAAATTGTGATTTCAGATTTTGGGGGGTCAACTTTATGAACACGTTATTTTTTTGAAAATATGATATGTCCATCGTATTTGAAATGTTGAATTTAGTGTGGTTGCATAGTTCTTTTGTATATATCGGACCCTAAACGAATTTTGAGGTGAATTTGAGGAAAAAATCTTGTGCAAAAACCAGAAAATCTGCACTATTTATACCGGTTTTTGGGTCCATTTTGCTCATTTTTTATCTTGCCTCTTGGGAGTTAAAACCTAAAATAGCGTGGGAGCTTAAAAGTAAAGTTTTGAGAGATTGGGAAACTACCTTAACACCTATTTCTTGGTTTTATTACGGATTTAAGGTAAGAATTCACCCTTTTCTTGGTAATTTCTTGATTAATTTTTCGAAACCCCAAAAATATGAGGGCTTGATTTTAAACCCCAATTTCACTTCTTTTTTACTTGATAATATTTTTATATTATAATTACTAATTTTTCATCAATTTAACCTTAAAAAAACTTTGATTCTTGATTTTAACCCAGATTTTAAAGATTTTACCTGGTAAAGTCAAAAATACTTTTTATTTGATTTAAACCTCGTTGTCGACTCGATTTAACTTGGGTTTTAAGATGTAGGTTCCTATAAATATGAGGAGAATATTTTTGAAGTAAATTTTTGGTTTTTCTCTTCTTTTTCGAAAACTTGTTTCGGGGGTCCGTTTTGACCCAGAACCAAAAGTAGTCAATATGAATGTCGTTGGTTTTATTTTGATGTGTAGATTTCATATTTGATATTTTTAATGGATTTCAAGATTGTTCATGAAAAGTAAGGTCATACGTTCGAATGGTTATGGCTTAACTCTTTCAGACTGGATTGGGTAGTAAATGATGATACAAAATGCATGTTAAGGATGGAAACTAATCATGAAAAATGGCTATTTATGTGTTGTGCCCGTGTGGGGTCCTATATGTGATGTAATTATCGAAATTGAGTTATTATATGATATGTGTGACTGTGTGGGATCCTATGTGATATTAATAGCCTTGAATACATGTGAATAATTATATTATGTTGTTAAGATACTTAATATGGTACAATTTGTGTGTTGTGATTATATTCATACTTTATTTGGAAAATGAGAAATGTGAAAATTCATGGATGAAACTGAAATAATGAGTGGATATTAGCTCACATGGTTGTGGAAATACTTCACGGTGGTTGGTTGTAAGTACACTCATTGTGATTGGTTGTGAGCATTACATCCTCATATCATACTCATTCATGAAACATTTGTACCACCCTGGTAATATCTAAAAACACTGGCAACACTTTTTAAAACCCTCCTCGAGGGATATACCAGGAAGGAGATATTATAATACCTTATAAAACCCTTTTCGAGGGATGTACTAGAAAGGAGATATAAGATATATGGATTGTATACGGGTTGACGAACCTCCCATGGATCCTATATTGGGAGGCTTGCCTCCGTAGCTGTATACGGGGATTGTGCAACGATCTCGAAGGTTGTACGATGAGCTCATGCATCATCATCATCATCACCATCTTCATCATCATATATATTGCACAGTGTAATTTACACTTACTTTATTTTGTTATGTTGTGTTGTATTGCCATATTGACTTGTCATCTATATATATATATATATCGTATCTTCTTTTACATGTCTTTAATGATATTGTATATGCATATTCCCCTTGTTTTTAGTATATAAGATATAATACATACTTTTGTTCTATCTTGGTGTGATGTTGCAATATATGTGAGATATATTAGAACTGTTAGTGCAAGCGATGTAGGCTACTATTGTGGGACATTTTCTGATTGCAGATGACGTGCCCTCAGTATATATTTTGTATGCTTTATTTACTACTTTGCTTGGTCAGATTATGATACCTACTGAGTATAAGTGGATCATACTTATGCCTACTGCACCTTTTTGGTGCAGGTTCTAGCTTGAGTGCGCCTCAACTTGATTGACTCGGGCGATTGTTGGAGCTTTCATGGTAGCGGTTGGACATTCATGGGTCTGAATTTTACCTCTATCTTTCTACAGTAGTTATGTATTTATTAGTGTTTGGCGATATATATTATTTCTTTGTGGTTATTTTTTTGATGTATTTAACTCTTGGATTGTATTAGTAGTTCTTACACTATTGACACCTGGTTTTGGGCATGATTGGTATTTTGGATAAGTTCTTTCCACAGTATTATGATTACTTATATAGTTCAACTTCGTTCTAGAAGCCTTATCTTGGGATATTTCCATCTTTTCCTTATTTTGTATTAGTTTGGGTGATAGGCTTACTTGTCAAGTTGTGTTGCGACAAATGCCATCATGACCCTCATTTTTGGGTCATGATAAATTGGTATCAGAGTAGCCAGATTTTATTGGTCTCAACAGTGTAAGAATGGGATGTCTAATAGACTCTCGCAGATCATTATGTAGATACCCGTATCTATCTTTGAGAGGCTATAGGACATCTTTAGGAAAATTTCCTTATTTTATTCTTTATCATGCGAAGTTTTTTCATACCTTGTGTTCTGAGTTGTGTTTCACTCTTTTTACATGAATGGTGTGGCTTATACTACTATCAATTTAGAGATGCCGTGAAAGATTGGTGGAGAATATTTGTCGATTGTAGGCCTATTGATGCTCTTGAGTTATTATGGGATTAGTTTATTGATGCCTTTTTGGAGAGTTTAGTGTCTTATAATTTTAGGGACCGAATGCGGGATGAATTAAATCATTTGGAGAAAGGCTTGATGACAGTTATTGAGTATGAGGCATGTTTCCCTGCCCTGTCCAAATATTTCTCTGATAGTATTTCCATCGAGTCTGAAAAGACTCAGAAGTTTATGAAAGGTTTGGATGTCTCCCTTTAATTTACTATGTCTCAGATGGTTCTTCTTAGGGCTTTCTTTCAGAGTATTGTGGATCATGCTAAGACGACAGAGGGTATTCTTCAAGTATCTCAGGGTGGCGCTAAGAAGGTGCATTATTTTTGTGAGTTCAGAGGTCAGTCTCCCCATGGTAGAGATTTTAATGGTTTTTGTGGATATGTAGGCCAGTGCAGGTGGCCTTACAAAGTTCAGGTGTTAGATCTTCTAGTTTAGCAGTTCAGGGTGGCTGTTTGGGCCTAATTATGCCTTCTCCTGGTTAGACTAGTCATAGAAGTTGCTATGTACCTGATGAGACTGGCCATGTGGCCAAGTACTATCCTCTTTGTGTGTTTAGAGCTAATCCTATTTCAGTTGTGATGGTTATAGGTTCTACCAGAGGTGCAAGGGACAGAGGTAGTAGAGCTCATGGGGGTGGCCGTAAGGCCACTTAAGCAGTTGGTGGTCGTGTTTAGTGTTATGCTATAATAGCCAGACCTAAGGCAAAGGCTTCTGATGTTGTGATTACAGGTACTATCCCCATATGTTTTAGACCTGCATTTGTATTATTTGATCCTGGATTAACTTTCTTCTATGCGTCTGTGTATTTTGCTTTGGGTTTTGATTCTGTTAGTGAGCCTCTGGCTATGTCTATTCGTGTATCTACCCTGGTAGGTGATTCTTCAATGGTGGATCGGGCACATCGATCTTGTGTTGTGACTTTTACTGGGCGTGAGACTTTGGTAGCTTTTCTTGTATTAGATATGGTCGATTTTGATTTTATTTTAGGCATGGATTGGTTGGCTCCTTATCATGCTGTCTTAGATTATTTTTCTAAGATTGTGACTTTAGCTTTGCCGAGTGTGGCAAGGATAGCTTAGATGGGTGTAATTCATTTAGGTCCTAAGAGGGTCGTATCTTATGTTTAGGCTCGTAAATTGGTTGAGAGGGGATATTTATCTTACTTGGCCCATATTTGTGACCCAGTGTTATGTTGCCTCCTTCTGTCAATTTTGTCTGCATTGTACGTGAGTTTGTGGATGTATTCCCTATGGACTTGCCTGGTATTCCTCTGGATCGATATATTTATTTCAGTATTGATGTTGAGCTGGGAACCAAGACCATTTTATTCTTCCTTATAGGATGGCCCCAGCAGAGTTGAAGGAACTGAAGGATCAATTGTAGGAGTTGTTGGATAAGGGATTTATCTGACCTAGTATTTCACCTTGGGGTGCACCTGCCTTGTTTGTAAAGAAAAAAGATGGATCTATACGCATATGCATTGATTATCAACAGTTGAATAAGGTGATGGTTAAGAATAAGTATCCTCTTTCTCATATCGATGATTTATTTGATCAGCTTCAGGGTGCTGCAGTGTTTTCAAAGATTGATTTGAGGTCCTATTATCACCAATTGAGGATTAGAGCTTTGGATACTCCAAAGACAACTTTTTGGACTTGATATGGTCATTATGAGAAGTTTTATGGAAAGTTCTCTAAGTTTGTGTTTTGGTTAGAGTCTGTTTCTTTCTTGGATCATGCGGTGACTAAGAAAGGTATTATGATTGATCTAGCCAAAGTTGCAGTGGTTTATGATTGGGCTAGACCTACTTTGCCTACCGAGATTTCAGAGTTTTATTGGCTTGACGGGTTATTATCAGTGTTTTGTTGAGAGTTTTTCATCCATTGCAACTCTATCGACTAAGTTGACTCATAAGAAATTTCCTTCTAGTGGTTTGATGCTTGTGAGATGAGCTTCCAAAAGCTCAAGGATTTATTGACTTCAACTTCTATACTGTCTTTGCCCAAGGAGAGCGTGGGCTTTTTTGTGTTTTGTGTTACTTTCGGTGTTAGTTTAGGTGTTGTATTGATGAAGGAGGGCAAGGTGATTGCGTATGCGTCTCTTCAGTTGAAGCCTCATGAGAGGAATTATCCTACCCATGATTTAGAGTTGCGCGTAGTTGTGTTTGCTTTAAAGTTGTGAAGGCACTACTTGTATAGAGTCCGTTATGAGATCTTCTCAAGTCATCGTAGCCTTCACTACCTCTTTACCCAGCAAGAACTTCATATGAGGCAGTGTCGTTGGCTTGAGTTGCTTAAGAATTATGACTTGTCTATTCTCTACCATCGAGGTAAGGCTAATATGGTTGTGGATGCCTTAAGCCGAAAGTCGACTAGCATAGGTAGCTTGGCGCATCTTTTGTCCGGGAGAGGACTTTGTCCTTAGAGGTTCATTCTATAGCTAACCAGATGGTTAGGCTTGATATTTCGACACCGGGGTATGTTTTGACATTTATGGATGCTAGATTTTCTTTAATAGAGCAGGTTTGAGCTTATCAGTTTGATAATGTTGGATTGAGGTTGATTTGAGATGAAGTGTTGAGTGGGGAGGCTAAGGAAGCCTCACTTGATTCAGATGGAGTTTGGAGAATTGAGGGCCGAGTTTGTATGCCAAGAGTGGGTGACTGAATTAGGTTGATCTTGGAGGAGGTCCATTATTTCAAATATTCTATCCATCCAGGTGTGATTAAGATGTATCATGATTTAAGGAAACACTGCTGGTGGGGTGGTATGAGGCGAGATATGGCATATTTTGTGGCTCATTACCTATATTGTCAGCAGGTAGATGCTGAGCATATAAGACTTGGTGGATTGCTTCAGAGGTTACCCATTTTTGAGTGGAAGTGGGAATGGATCACCATAGACTTTGTGACTGGGTGGCCTCATATATCTCATGGTTCTGACAGTGCTTGGGTCAATGTGGATCGATTGACAAAGTTAGCTCATTTTGTTTCGGTTTTATCTCATTTAGTGCTGAGAGGTTAGCCCCTATTTTTATTTGTGAGATTATGCGTCTACATGGTGCGTCGGTGTTCATTATTTTAGATAGAGGTTTTGTGTTCACATCTCACTTTTGGAAGACTTTTCAGGATGAGTTGGGTACTCGGGTTGATCTTAGCATAGCATTTCACCCTAGATTGATGGCCAGTCAGAGCAGATAATCCAGGTTTTGGAGTATGCTCCGCGTGTGTGTGGTGAATTTTGGTGGCCAGTAGGAGCAATATTTAGCTTTTGCAGAGTTTAGATATAATAATAACTACTCTTTTAGTATTGATATAGCTTTTTTTTAAGGCATCGTATGGTAGGCTTTGTCGCTCCCTAGTGGATTGGTTTGATATTTCAGAGATGGGACCTTAAGGTGCGGACTTGCTCCGTGAGTCTTTGGATAGAGTCCGAGTCTTTCAGGATAGACTTAGAACAACCCAGAGTAGGCAGAAGTGCTATACTGATTGTAGACTTTACGCCTTGAGATTTGGCATTGGAGGTCGTGTTTTTCTTTGATTTCACCCATGAAAGATGTTATGAGGTTTGGGAAGAGGGCCAAGCTTAGCTCCAAGTATATTGGTCCATTTAAGATTCTTCAGACTGTTGGTGATGTGGCTTATGAATAGGTATTAGCCACATCACCAACAATCTGAAGAATCTTATGCTTGATCTATCAGCTATTCATCTAGTTTTTCATACTTCTATGCTTCGTCGTTATATTCTGGATGAGTCTCATGTCATTCTTTGGGAGTCGGTTCAGTTAGATAAGCGGTTTTCCTTAGTTGAGGAGATGGTTTCTATTTTGGCCAAGGATTTTAGTGGTTGTACTCTAGATTGATCCCATGGTTAAGGTCCAGTGACGACATCGACCTGTAGATGAAACTACATGGGAGGTTGAGTCTGATGTGCGTAGTTCTTATCCACAACTCTTTGTTGATTCAGGTATTTCTTTTTCCTTACTTCGAGGACGAACTAGATTTTTAGTTAGTTCGAGGACGAACTAGATTTTTAGTGGTAGATGATGTAACGACCTAAAAATTTGATGAAATATGTGAAATTTGTAAAAAAAATTTATTTGACTATTTTACCCCTCTCCGTAGTTGCATTATGGTATTTTTGGGGTGTGGGAGTGATTGACATATTTTTCGATGCATTTTGGTATCATTTATTTGATATTTTGGTTTTTAATGTCTTAGAGAGTCTTATTTTAGACTTATGGGGATATCTTTTGACCCGTGTGACGGATGGCCAAACGAACTACGCTAGTAGCTCTGGAATATTTATTTTAGGCTAGGTAGACCTTTGGTTCGGGTCTCAGTGCACCTGAGCTCATTTCGACCTATTGATCGGAAAGTTGGAAAATTGAAAATATGGATGTGGGACCCATAATTAATTGAAACAACCTCAGATGGAAAATCTGGCTTGACCATTAGATCCAGAATGCCGATTTTAGAGTGCTAGCATGTTTGGTATGATTTTATGACTTTTAAATCTCATTTCGACCCTCGATTTAAAAAATTATAATTTCAGGGGATCAACTTTGTGAAAACGATGTTTTTTTAAAAAAATCTAATATCACCATCGTGTCCAGAATGTTGAATTTAGTGTAGTTGCATAGTTTGTATGTGTATATCAGACCCGAACGAATCCCGAGCACCCCGTCAAAATCCGAGGTGAATTTGATGGGAAAAATCTGGTGCAAAAACCAGAAAATCTGCACTATTTATAGTAGTTTATAGGTTCATTTTGCTCATTTTTCATCTTGCCTCTTGAAAGTTAATCTCTAAAATAGTGTGGGAGCTTAAAAGTAGAGTTTATAAGAGTTTGGGAAGCTAGCTTAACACCTATTTCTTGGCTTTATTACAGATTTAAGGTAAGAACCCTTAGTAATTTCTTGATTAATTTCTCAAAACCCCAAAAATCTTAGGGCTTGATTTTAAACCCCAATTTCACTCTTTTTTACTTGAATAATATATTTATCTTATAATTATTGGTTTTTCACCAATTTAACCTTTAAAACAACTTCGATTCGTTTATTCAACCCGAATTATAAAAATTTTATCAATAAAGCTCAAAAATATTTTTTCTTCGATTTAAACCTCTTTTTTGACTCGATTTAACTTGGGTTTTCAGTTGTAGATTCCTAAAAATATGGGGAACATGTTCTTGAATAAATTTTTAATTTTTCCCTTCTTTTTTGGAAATCCGTTTCGGAGGTTCGTTTTGACCCCAAACCAAAAGTAGTTAATATCGGTGTCATTGATTTTGTTTTGATACGTAGATTTGATATTTGATGTTTTTAGTGGAGTTTGAGATTGTTCGTGAAAATTGAGGTTGTGGGTTCGAAGTGTAGCAGACTAGTTTCAGCTTTTGAAGTAGGTTATGGCTTAATTCTTTCAGATTGGATTGGGTAGTAAATGATGATACAAAATACATGTTAATGGTGGGAACTAATCATGAAAAATAACTATTTATGTGTTGTGCCCGTGTGGGGGGCCTATATGTGATGTAATTATCGAAATTGAGTTATTATGTGATATGTGTGACCGTGTGGGGTCCTATGTGATATTAATAGTCTTGAATACATGTGAACAATTGTACTGTGTTGTTAAAATGCTTAATATGGTACCATTGGTATATTGTGATTATATTCATACTTTATTTGGCATATGAATGTGAAAATTCATGAATGAAACTGAAATAATGAGTGAATATTGGCTAACATGGTTGTGGAAATATATCATTGTGGTTGGTTGTGAAAATACTCATTGTGATTGGTTGTAAGAATTACATCCTCATAGCATACTCATTCATGAAACATTGGTACCACTGTGGTAACATATGAGAAATACTGGCAACATCTTTTTAAAATCCTCCTCGAGGGATGTGCCGGGGAGGAGATATTGTAACACCTTATAAAACCCTTTATGAGGGATGTGTCAGAAAGGATATATGAGATATGTGGATTGTATAAGGGTTAACAAACACCCCATGGGTCCTGTGTTGAGAGGCTTGCCTCCGTAGGTGTATATAGGGATTGTGCGACGATCCTGGTGGTTGTGCGATGACCTCGTGCATTATCATCATTATCACTATCATATACATTACACTTACTTTATTGTGTTATGTTGTGTTGTATTTCCATATTGACTTGTCATCTATGTATTTATCATATCTTCTTTTACTTGTATTTGATGATCTTGTATATGCATGTTCCCCCTTATTCTTCTTATATGTGATATAATACGTACTTTTGTTCTATCTTGGTGTGATATTGCAATATATGTGAGATATATCAGAATAGTTAGTGCAAGCGGTATAGGCTACTATTGTGGAACATTTTTTGATTGCAGGTGACGTGCCCTTAGTGTATATTTTGTATGCTTTATTTACTACTTTGCTTGGTCGTCCTCTGATACCTACTGAGTACAAGTGGACCGTACTCATTCCTACTGCACCCTTTCTTTGCAGGTCTTAGCTCGAGTGCGCCTCAGATTGATTGACTCGGCCGATTGTTGGAGCTTCCAAGCTAGCAATTGGACATTTATGCATCAAAGTTCACCTTTATTTTTCTACAGTAGTTATGTCTTTATTAGTATTCGAAGACTGATATTATTCCTTTGTGGTTATTTTTCTGATGTATTTAACTCTTGAATTGTATTAATAGTTCTTACACTATTGGCACCTGGTTTTGGGAATGATTTGTATTTTGGATAATTTCTTTCTGCATTGTTATGATTACTTATATGGTTCAGCTTCGTTCTAGACGCCTTATCTTGGAATATTTTTGTCTGTTCCTCTTTTTGTATTAGTTTGGGTGGTAGACTGACTTGTCAAGGTGCACCACGACAATTACCATCATGACCCTAGTTTTTAGGTCGTGACACCATAAATAAGTCTCATTAAATTCAGAAGAATATTTTCTTTTCCTTGAAATATTAACATTATTCAGTTCAATAGTTTATAGTAGTTTAGGAGAGGTATTAATAATTAAAAGATCATCAATAAATGTACCAGTAGAGATAAAATGTTGATTATAGCTAATAACACAAGAGTTATCAGAAAAATTAACATCATAACCATCTCTCATAATTTTAGAAACTAAAATTAAATGTCTTCTAACAGCAGTTGCATGTAATGCATTTTTTAAAATCAAAATTCTACCACTATAAAATGAAATACTAATATTTCCTAATGCTAAAGCTAGAGCTACTGGACCATCCACTTGAAAAAATTCTAACTTTACCTCTAATCATCTTGCACATTTCTTGAAGCCCCAACAAAGTAGTTTAGATATGATCAGTGGCTCCTGAGAGTACACACCATAAAGTGGTAGAAACAACCGCTAAAAATGTTTAAACAACAAGAGAAAGTGAATTACCTATCATGTTTTTCTTCAGGGCTAAGAAAAATGGTAAATTGGCCTTCCAAAGACCTGGTCTCTTACAATGAAAATACTTGCCTTTAGAATTTTTCACTCCTCTAGTTGGCGCTACAACTGCCTTAGCATTGTGAGTATTTTTCTTCTACTGTCCACCTTTCAATTTAGAAGTAGAATCTTTCCGAATATTTAGTGCTACGACTGATGCTTGTTATTTTATGATAGTCTCTTCCACCTGCAGCTCATTCAATAGTAACGCCAAAGATAAAATCATCTTATTCATATTATTGTCCAGGGGAACCTATTGAAAACTATCTGGCAAATATTATAATATCATCTCAACCTGTAAGTCATTATTAATTTCAGCTCCCAAGACCACTAGTTCATTCAGAAGACTCATCATCTTCAGAACACGATCTCTAATAGGAGTGCCTTAATCCATCTTAGTGATCATAAGAGCTCTCATGGAGGTCTACAACACATTTGACACTAAAGCCATGATGTAACACCGCATCATATCATCTAGTTTTTACCATTTCTGATAAGTAACTTATCATCTTCACTAGACTGTTCATCTAGTTTCAAAGGACATTCTTCATAGAGTACAAATTTATACTCTTTAGCAGTTAACACAACATCAAGATTTCTCATCTAGTCAACATAGTTATGTCCCTTAAGTTTGGTTTGACCCAAAATAGTGCTAAGGGAGTTAAATAGAGACATATTGAATCTGGGATTGAAAAATATTTCAATAGATCAACAAAAATAGTCATATAAACATTGAATGATTAAATTCAAGTCAGTTATGTTGCGCCACCATGCATTTTACTAGTTGTCAGTTTCCAATGACACAGTACGACACAGCTGCTTCGGGCCAGCCCGCCAAATTGGGATTCTTCAGTCAATTCCAAGTTTTAATTCCAAGGGGTTTTAAGTACTTTCCCCTTACCCCAGTCAGCCTTTAACATAGATTTAACCCTAATAAACCTAGTTACACCATTATTCATTCAGTTTTCCCCAAATTAAATCATTCACTCTTAGAATCAAGGTCAATCCTTAAGAAATCCTCTAAGAACCTTCAAGAACTCTTCTTCTCAGGTATTTTAGGTGTTAATATATGGGTTCCTTTCACCCATAGAGTCCAAGAATCCATTTTTAAACATACAAGATCTCAAATTTATGAATCCCATGTTTGAATTAGATTGAATTCATGTCCATGATATTAGTTAGGTTTCAATCAATGATTTAAGTACAAGTTTCACGAAATTGAATAGGATGTGTGATGAATATGTGATTATCTTGATAAGCCCTTGAATTTACAAATTGATTAATGAATCATGATGTTCATGTGTTGGCCATTATCATGTAAATAATCCATGGTCCCTAAGTGTTTGCTAAATTGCCTATGTGAAGTAAATAGTGAAATCATGACATGTTATTATGTGGTCCCAATCATGTACAAGCTTATGCCCGATAAGTGTTTGATGAAATAATTATGTGAATTGACTAGTGAAAGCATGACATGTTATTATGTGATCCCATTCATGCACAAGTTCATGTATATCAAGTGTTTGACTAAATATCTAAATGAGTGCCTTGTTAGCAAGCAAGTATTTTTATGCCTTTATGATTATGTTATTTCTTTCTTTTTATGCTATCGAGTCCTGGGGGTATTTAATACCTAACAATATAGTTGTTTACCTAGATCCAGTGTCAGTTACAGATAGTATCAGTCATGTCATGATTAGTAGTACTCTTAGTCAGTTACAAAACTCAGTAGAACTCAGTTAGTTACAGAACTCAGGAAAAATCAGTAATCTCAAATATCATTCCACTCCTACTCAGTATACTCAGTTCAGTGTCTTTTAATTGGGAGTAGGATTCAAAATCGAGTGAATCTAGGGATGGGGTTTCACCCGTTAGTTAGGAAGGGTCCCTAGAAGTAATTCCTAAGTTCCAGAACTACGTAGCCAGTGTAGATTAAGAGATGTCACCCGTTAGATAGGACTGACATACTCAGGAATAACACGCTAGTTTAGGACTGATCTCAAGGATCACCCATTAGTTATGACTGACTCCACAATAGTTGTTAGTACTCATGGCACGGTATTATCAACCTTTCAATTAGGGTTACAGATTGGACCCCAGCTCAGTTATCTTAACTTATTTAGGATATACCGGTTAGATGATTACCTTCTACAGTCTTAGTTTTAGTCTCAGTTTAGAATTCAATTCAGTTTTACAGAATCAGAAATGTTAGACACAATCAATTAGTATCAGTAAATTAGTTATTAGTAACTTTAAATATCAGCTACTCAGTTATCATAACTCAGTACTTAGCTTTAGAAAAGCTCAGTTATAGTATATATATATATGCACATTATTACATACTCAGTATTTACAATAGTTTTAGTTATCCATGTACTCTCATATTCAGTTACTCTATATCATTCAGTCAGTTACTGTTCATGCATATGATCCCTTGCATTCAGCCTTACCTCATCTTGCATACTTGTTCATTCCATGTGCTAACCGCATACTCTTTATTTACGCTAATATATCTCATATCATTATTTTGGACACTCAGGCTCCCTACCGTGCTTAGGAAGATCCAGTCAGCAGTCACAGATTTGGTAGTGAGTCCTCATCTATTGAGGATGTGATTTTATTTTAGTATTTCGGTCTATCAGTAGTTTAGTAGTTGGAGTTAGTTTGGGGCTTGTCCCATCAACTCCACTTTCAGACAGTTCAGTTAGAGGCTTTTCAAACTAGACTAGTTCAAACAGTGTTAAGTTTTCAGATATTTTAAACATATGTTATATTCATCAGTATTGCAAATTTTATACCTTATGGCATTTCAGCCTAATTCTGTATTTATTTTGGTATTATTATCCAGTGCTCACAACAGATATTAGTCATGGGTTAACTTGTGGTCCTTTAGGATCCTAAGAACCGTGTAATGCCCAGGGTATACTCAAGGGGCGTTACAAACTTAGTATCAGAGCCTGAGGTTCAACAGAGTCCTAGAGAGTCTAAAAGCCACATCGTGTGAAGTCTTGTGCATGGGTATGTAGCGCGCCACACTTATTGACAGGAGTCTATGAGATGTTTTAGGAAATAGTTTCCCTTCTTTTAATATTTATGTCATGAGAGTCAGCATGAGCTCAAGTTAAATTCTTATTCTAATCTTTTTCTTCCTTCTATTTACATAAGATAAAAGGGCTAACGAAAAGAGAATCAGAAATCAGTCAGTACCTCATCCCATTTAGACAGATCCCCTAAATGAGTGCGTCTCCCATGCAGAATTTAGAGCTGCTTTCACTATGTTAGCCAATTCAGTAATTTATCAAAATAACCTACTGGCTGTTGTCCTATCTAGGCTTGGGGTTCATACCCAGTAGAGCAAAGGGGAGAAACGTAGGAAGAAAGATAGAAAGAATAAAAATAAGAGAGTTAGAACAAGTGGTTTTATGCCAAGGTTAGAGAGTGGTAGCCGGTTCTAATTTTGTCAGAAATTCTCAGCCTTAAATCCTTCTGTAGCTAGTGCTCCAGTGCCTAAGTTTAGAAATGTCAGGCGAGATAGCACGTTAGACTCCAAGTCTAGGGGTAGCATGAAAAGAGGTCGTACCCACCCACTTTTCTAGAAATATGGCAAAAATCATCAGGGTGTGTGCAGGGCTAGTAGTGGCATATGGTTTGGGTATGGAAAGTCAGGACAGAAAATTAGAGATTGTCCTCAGTCAGGTTCACAAGGTCAGTCCAACCATCCTTCAGCTCAGTTTGATCGCTTGCACCAGCAGGGTGCCACTTCTTGTGCCACCAGTACGCAACGTCTAGAAGTCTTTATGAACTTCAGTCCAGATAAGATCAAGAAAGTTCTCCTGAGGTGGTCACTGGTACATTACAGATCTTTTATTTATATATTTATGCCTTATTAGATCGAGGAGCTTCTCTTTCTTTTGTAATTCCTTGAATAGAAGTCGGCTTTAAGTCAGACTAAAAATCTTAATAGAACCTTTCTTAGTGCTACCTCATTGGGTAAATCTATTCTAGCCAGATGAGTATACAGAAATTGCTCAGTTATAGCATTTTGAAAAATCCCTTCAGTTAAGTTCAGTAACAGAATTATTCTATTTAAGTTTCTTGATGAACCAGTCCTTGAATAAAGTGGTAGCACCTCAATTTCAGTTGATTTAAGTTTGAATCTCTAGATTGAACTAGTAGAAAGATAAGTTGAGAATTCTAAGTTAGTCAATGGTAAGGTTACTATATGATTATTGTTAGGGCAATAGAAAGCTAAGAATCATGTATCAGAAGGAAGTACTAGCATTGGACCTTACATTATCAGGTGTAGTCCTTCAAGATAAATTCAATGTTTATGAGCATTATTGTATCTCAGGATCTAGAGTAAAGTGGTTTTAGTTTGATTTAGAATCTATTAAGAGGTTCACAGACTTAGAAATATGAATTTAAGCTAAGGGGGAGATGATAGAACAAGTAACAAAGTTAGACTTACAGGTTTTAGTAGTAATATCAGTATGTGTAGAGAAGCAGTGCGAGAGGTTGATTCCCAACCCATCCTTACCTCAGTGCAAAGTTTTGCACTTCTGCTATCACGATATCTACTCATGCCTTACATTGTTCTTAGTTTCCATGACTTATGCTATACTCCTAATGATCAAATAAATTTAGATTTATGACATGTATATCCTCAGTCTAGACCTCTTGATAAATCTATGAGGTCGATATTCTATTCCTCAAAACTCAGTTATGTGTCAAGTTTTGTATAGTGTCAATTCATTCTTCAGGTCCTCATGTTTTAACCTTCAGTGAACTCTCCTTATGAAATTATGTAGTGATGAGCAGTTGCTTAGATGGGAGAAAGTAAATGTTTCATCTTAAGGAAAGATCGTCGCATGTTTGTTTCACATAAGGCTATAGTTATGATGCTAGGCTTGAATGTCATGTTGATATGTAAGTGGCTAAATGCATTTTGGAGATTTGAGTAGGCTTGAACATAGTGGGGGAATTCATTCCAACTCAGACCTCAATATGTAGAGTTATCAGTGCCCATGTAAATGTTTTCAGTAGCCTCAAGTGTCATGCGGTGTTGAAGTAGAAATTACAGTTGAGGGAATAGTTGAGAAATATGGCTAGGATGGCAAGTTAGTAGTTTCAGTGCATGAGGCTTAGCATCTCTATCTTAGATGATGTTTAGTAGGCCTTGCTCCATATTATAGAATTAGGACCATGTTGTGATTTCTCATTTAGATGTCTTATTCAGACCATGCCAAGATCTCCTTGCTCCTTAACGTTAGTAGAACTTTATAGAAAGAGTGTCAAGAAATGCTCCAGGAGTATAAGTTTTTAGTATGAGTTAGTCTGTAAAATTAGGAATTCAGTTTAGCAGTTAGGAGGAAAAGTTCGTATGGTTTCCCTATTTTTCCATCTAGTCGTACTATCCGGGGTCTCATGAATATGACTACCCCAAAATGCCACAACCAGGTAGTTACAAATTCAACCCATTTCATGTATCATGCCTCAATTTTAGATCCCAAATATTCAGTCACGATTCAGTTCGTAGGTGCCCTGTTCACCATCTCAGCTTTTTCGCTGTATCGCAGCCAAGTCAGCGTTCTTCGAAGGACATAATGTCCTAAGGGGGAGATGCACTATAACCCCCGAGCTTTCATGTCCTAAACCTTCCAGTTTCTCTTGAAGTAATGAATCCAGTTTGGAGTAATGGGTGCTAATAAGTTGACCCTCTCATTCCAATCATAGCCGTATGACCATTCCTAAGTCATGGCATGTATTCAAGGGCACAGTTCCATTCAAAATAGTCAAGTTAGTTTATGTATACCGTTTCATACTCAATCATGTTCTCATGCTCCCATTCATAAGTTCAGTAAATTATCTCAGGTTTATTAATATTCTCAGCTTAAGGTAATAGTCTTCCTTAGCTCTACTCCGTTTCGTATTCAAGTTACAGTTATAGACCTGGTGTTCCTTATTGTTGTATATTCAGGCATGTATTCATGAACTAGTTCAGCCAAGTATTCCACAAATCAGATAATCATATCTAGTATGAAAACTCATCTTATCAGTAGCTTTAGTCATGTATTCCATGCATTAGATGCGCATATTCAATGTGTAAACTCAGTCTATCAATGTTCCTCAGCTTAATCAGTCTCATTCGAGGATGAATGATCCTAAGAGGAGATATTGTAATACCCCATATTTCCCTAGTCTAGATTGACTCTCAGCACCTAAGTGATCCAATATAAATTTTTATAATACTAGTACTTTTTAGTTTAGAGCCTACCATTGCGTAGGAAATTGAATTAGCTTTCCGATGGTATAAAATTCACCTAAATCTGATAACCATGTAAGAAGTTATGGCTATTTTAAGTTTCAGTTATTAAATACCATCAATCAGTAGTGCATCGCAAAGTATGTCTAAATGGAAATTGTCAGTTTCTAGTGAGGTACCGCGATACCAACGTGTCACGCCACAACTTATTTTTACAATTATCAATTTTCAGTAAAGCAACGCGATTGTACCGCATCGCTCCAGGCTTCCAAGTCATATCTAGTGTGGTAATGTGATACCACTGCATTGCGCCACCATGTATTTTCCCAGTTGTCAGTTTCTAGTGACACGGCGCGATAGTGCCGCATCACGCCAGCCCGCCAAATCGGGATTTTTCAGTCAATTTCGAGTTTTAATTCCAAGGGTTTTCAAGTTCTTTTCCCTTACCCCAGTCAGCCTTTAACATGAAATTCAACCTTAATAAACATAGTTACACCATTATTCCTTCAGTTTTCCCCAAATTAAATCATTCTCTCTCAAGAGGCAAAAACCCTAGCTTCAAGAATCAAGGTCAATCCTCAAGAAATCCTCCAAGAACCTTCAAGAACTCTTCTTCTCAGGTATGTTAGGTGTTCATCTATGGGTTCCTTTCACCCATAGAGTCCAAGAATCCCTTTTTAAACATACAAGAACTCAGATTTATGAATCCCATGTTTGAATTAGATTGAATTCATGTCCATGATATTAGTTGGGTTTCAATCCATGATTTAAGTGCAAGTTTCATTAAATTGAATAGCATGTGTGATGAATATGTGATTATCTTGATAAACCCTTGAATTTATAAATTGATTAATGAATTATGATGTTCATGTGTTGGCCATTATTATGTAAATAATCCATGTTCCCTAAGTTTTTGCTAAATTGCCTATGTGAAGTAAATCGTGGAATCATGACATTTTATTATGTGGTCCCAATCATGGACAAGCGTATGCCCTACAAGTGTTTGACATAGTATTATGTGATCCCATTCATGCACAAGTTCATGTATATCAAGTGTTTGACAAAATGTCTAAATGAGTGCATTATTCACAAGCAAGTATTGTTATGCCTTTATAATTATGTTATATCTTTCTTTTCATGCTATTGATTCCTGAGGTATTTAATACCCGACAATCTAGTTGTTTACCTAGAGCCAATATCAGTTACAGAATAGTATCAGTCATATCACAATCAATAGTACTCTCAGTCAATTATAGAAATTAGTAGAACTCAATAAGTTACAGAACTCAGGAAAACTCAGTAATGTCAAATATCAGTCCAGTCCTACTCAGTATACTCTTTTCAGTGTTTTTCAGTTGGGAGTAGGATTCAGCATTGAGTGAGTCTAGGGATGAGGTTTCACCTGTTAGTTAGGACGGTCCCCTAGAAGTAATTCCTAAGCTCTAGAACTACATAGCCAGTGTAGGTTAAGAGATGTCACCCATTAGATAGGACTGAAATACTCAGGGATCATTCGCTAGTTTAGGATTGATCTCAAGGGTCACTCGTTAGTTATGACTAACTCCACAATAGTTGTTAGTACTCATGGTACGATATTAGCACCCTTCTAATTAGGGTTACAGATTGGACCCCAAGTTAGTTATCTTAACTTATTTAGGGCATGTCAGTTAGATAATTACCTCTCACAATCTCAGTTTCAGTCTCAGTTTAGAATTCAGTTCAGTTTTACAGAATTAGGACTGTTAGATATAGTCAATCAGTATCACTAAATCAGTTATTAGTAACTTCATATATCAGTTACTCAGTTATCATAACTCAGTACTTAGCTTCAGAAAAGCTCAGTTACAGTATACATATATGCATATTATTACATTCTCAATATTTATAGTAGTTTCAGTTATCAATGTACTCTCATATTCAGTTACTCTAACCTTTGCATTCAGCCTTACCTCATTTAGCATACCAGTATATTTCATATATTGACCGCATACTCTTTTTTTGTACTATGATGTCTTATATCATTGGTTCGGATGCCCAGGCCCCCGATCGCGCTTAGGTAGATCCAGTCAGCAGTCGTAGATTTAGTAGTGAGCCCTCATCTATCAAGGATGTGCTTTTATTTTAGCCTATCAGTAGTTCAGTAGTTGGAGTTAGTTGGGGGCTTGTCCCATCAACTCCACTTTCAGACAGTTCAGTTTGAGGTTTTTCAGACTAGACCAGTTCAGACAGTGTTAAGTTTTAAGATATTTTCAACAGATATTATATTTATCAGTATTACAGATTTTGAACCTTATGGTATTTCAGTCTAATTCTTTATTTATTTTAGTATTATTTTCGAGTGCTTACAGTAGATATCAATCATGGGTTAGCTGTCGTCCTTCGGGATCATAAGCACCATGTGACGCCCAGCGTATACTCTCGGGGAGTTACACAAAGTATCCGTATTTTTTCTCTATTTTGGATAATCATGCTTAAAATGTGTATGTATTCTTAACATTTCTGTTGTTTGTCTCGGTTAATGGAATTAGTGATTCCTTAATGTCTTTGTTTTTTAACTTCGTTAAATGGGAGTTTGATGGGTAGTATTATGTTGAAATTGTGCTTGTTCTTCCCTTTACCCATTATTCGAGGTTGAATGATCCTAGTGTGGGAGATTTGAAATACCCTAGTTTTAACCCTTAGAAAATTTCTTGAGTTTGATCTTCTGGACATCATACGACTTGATGGTACTTGTCGTATAATTATAGGTAAGATTTTGGGTCCTCAACTCATATGATATCAATATATTTTAGTTATTAACTATCCAAGGTACCAAAAAGGAATCATACTAGTCGTATGTTAGGGTATAAGAAGTAAAGTGCCAAATCGTATGATGTCGTATGTCTAGCCTAGATGATTCTGCCAAAGGTACAATTTAAAGGTATCAATCATATGTTATGGATACAAGTGGGACCTTGTGGTCGTATTTCGGACAATATTAGGGTCCAAGTTGCTTCCTATGGTATGAGCGGTGGGTACCGCTCGTCTGTTGTGGGTACGATTTAGGTAGTGTGGTTATACTCTCCTGCACACCATTTTTTAACTTTTAAGTTGAGGGCATTTCGAACATTTCCCACCCCCAAAACCCTTAAGTCCCCCATGTCTTACATCACAGTTTAGCCTCTCATAACATACTTTGAAAGATCAAAACATTCCTAAAACTCTATCTAAATTCTCACAAGAAGATTGGGCTAGGGTTTTCTTCAAGTGTTCATGTAATACCCCATATTATTAGACTTAGTCTAGTTCAGCTCCTAGTGCTTTCCTAAGAGGCCTAAAGCCTAAAAATTTAGCTAAGTGTTGAAGACTTAACCTTATTTTGACTCTTTAACTTCTAAGATTTTTAAGTTGACCTTCTAGGCTTCAAGATGATGGTTTTTGAGTTAATTCATATATAGAGGTGTAAGAAGCATGTCTCAAGGAAGTTTCAGAATTTTTGGACGAGGTCTCGGTCGTGTTTGGATTTCGATTCCAGTAGCTCAATGCAGTTCCACCACGTCGTGCCAGGAATAGCAATGACCATGCCATCGTGTCGCGCCAAGCCCACAAACGGCATTCCAGTTGCAACTTTAATTCCAGAGAGGTAATTAGGTCATTTACCACCACTGAAGTCGTAAAAATAGAAGATTAGATATCGGTTTATGCATTATACACTCATTCTTCATCAAATTTGTCTACAAGAAACCCTAACCTAATTCCAAGAAATCCAAAAATCCATTACATCCTCTTCAAGATAATCAAGAATTCAAGGTTTTTAATCTAAGAACGTCAAGAAACAACCTCCAAGAACATCTGAGTTAAAAGTCAAGATTCTACATTAAGTTAAGCCTAATAAGGCATGCGGGGTTATGAACAAGGGTATCCTTTCACCCTTGTGCTCAAATTGCATGATTTTTAAGATTTTATTATGTTGAAGTAGGGTTCATACCTAAGTAGGCATATTCATGAAGCATGTGATTTTCATGAGATTTAAAGCTGTAAGTAGATCAAAAAATTCTTATGTTGATGTTTTAATTTCAAGATTTATATAATGAATAAGATTGCACTATATTGACTTGTTATTGATTGAAGTATTTCAAGATTGTTATTGAACATGAGTTTTATTATGAATTAACATGAGTTAAAGTATGGGTTTTAAGCCCGGAGTTTGAGTATTAAGATTTTTATAAGATTATGCTTGTAAGCATTCTATGATAAGCTCATATTCTGATTTAAAGTGAGAATTGATCTTTTGATCCTAAGCTAAGATATGGAATCCAAATTTATTTATCTTAATCATGATTTATAGCAATCGATGCAAAACTGGTTTTCATATAAACCCTTATGATAGTTTAAGGTGGATTTCCTACAGTATGAGCACTAAGTAATAAAGGAGTAGTATTTAGCACTGAATTAGGTATGTATCTAAGGTCACATACCCCAGAAATTCAAGCCAACATAGGATCAACTTATACCCAATATTGAAGCATTATCAATAGTGATTAGTTAGCTCAGGTCCTACTCCATAGAAAGAGTAGGATGAATCTCCCCAATGTGATCTTTTCCCTATAGGGAACAAGATGTTGGACACCATAATAGCTCACATGGTGTATGTCGGTTAGAAGAAACTCCATAAGATAGAATAAAATAACAGCTTTTAGAACTCAATGTCATGGCTTACAAAATTTCCATTATGCTTTACTAAACATGTTTATGATTTTATAGTTTTGTTTATTCAAGCCAAGGTAAATCATTTACCCTTATCATGCAGTCTTTGAAAGTTTTGTATAAATATTGAAGTATTGTTTTACTTATGCATTCACCCCCATATACTCAGTACATTCTAGAAGTACTGATTCATATATACGTCTATGTACTACATTGTCTTATAATGTAGGTCCAGGTGCTCAGTTCCAGCAGCGCGATTGACCATGAGTATCTTTACCTACATCTCGATAGTTGGTGAGTCCTTATAGTTCTAGGACCTATTCATTCAGATTTTTCTGCTTTATGAAGTATTTTCATCAGTTGTTTTCAACTTAGTTTGAGTTAGCTAGGGGTTTGTCCCAGTGGCTCTCTAGTTAATAGTAGAGGCTTATCAGATCAAAGGGGTTTGTCCCAGTGGCTCTCTAGTTAATAGTAGAGGCTTGTCAGATTGAGTTTATGTTCTAGATTCTGAAGCATTGTTTTCGAGATTAAGATTTTCATTTAAGACAGTAATTCAGTATTTCAAGATTTCCCTTGACTAGTTTACCTTAATTGAATGTTTCAAAGTTATTAGATGACTTAAAGGGTAAGCTTGGGGTTACTTGTATTCTTGAGCATTGTGTGACATTTCAGATACTTTTCTGGGGCTTTACAAACTTGGTATCAGATCCTAAGGATTAAATAGTCCTAGGGATTCAGACAAGTCGCGTTACGTAATCTTTATCATGGGTGTGAAGCGCGCCATATTTATGAGCATCAGGCTATGGAATGAGTTAGGAATCATCTTTTTGTTTCATGATCTATCGTGATTATAGTCGTCTCTATCTGCTTTAACCCATTATTTTATGTGATAGAATATGCCTCCCTGCTGAGCCAATACACGCAGAAATAGTGACCAACCACCAATGTAGGATAACACTCTGAATGAGAATGTGTTTTATGCTGAAGTTGAGCTGCCTTTTAGGCATTGGCCCAAGCTGTGACTACCAATATTCAGGGTAACCATTAGGCTCCAGTCCCACTTTAGCATAACGGTGATTTAGCTGCAACCAGGATTCATAATTTTGTGAGAACAAATCAACTTGAGTCCTTTGGGTCAAAGGTTAATGAGGATCCTTTACTCTTCATTGATAAGGTGAGAAAGATCACTCAAATTATGCATATTACCAAGAAGGAGAGTGTAGAATTGGCATCCTATAGTCTAAAAGACGTTGCATATAATTGGGTTGTTATATAGAAGGATGGTAGAGGTTAGAATGCAACTCCTATGAGTTGGCAGGTGTTTTAGGATGCATTTTTGGGTAGGTTCTTTTTGCATGAGATGAGAGAAGGTATGGTCGAGGAGTTTATGAACCTGAGGTAGGTTTCAATGATAGTGAAAGAGTATTGCCTCAAGTTCAATCAGTTGTCTAAGTATGATCCTAAGTTGATAGATGACTCTAGATCTAGTATGAGTAAATTTGTTACTGAGTGTCTGATTTAGTGGTCAAGGAGTGTTGGACTACCATACTTATTGGGGATATGGATATTGCTAGTTTGATGACTCATGCTCAGAAGATTGAGACAGAAAGATAAAAAAAGAGAAAGAAGAAATAAGAAAGATAGAACTAGATAGTTTGAGTATGGTTAATTGAAGTTTGGAGGGGGAAATCGTTCACAGTTTCAGAATCATTCATCTATGCCAGCACCATCTTTAGCTAGTACCCCTTCACCAAAACTAAGTAGGAGTAGTGGGGTAGAGCTTCTATGTCTAGGTCTCAGAACAGTATGACTGAAAGACCCAGTTATCCAACATGTGCAAAGTGTGGCAAAAATTATCCTGGTAAGTGTTTGGCGGGAAGAAGGGTTTTCTATGGATGTTGCAAGTTGGGTCTTATATCAAAGAATGCCTATATGTTAAGCAAGGAATTAAGGATGTTCGTCCCTAGACTTAGGCTACTAGCGTATCGGCTCCTCTAGGTCTCCCAGTTTCTTCTCAGGGCATATTATCTAGTACTGGTGGTGGTCAGGGCCAGAATTGGTTCTATGCTTTACCATCCCGACAGGAGCAGGAGAGTTTACCAGATGTTGTTACTGGTATGCTTCATGTCTTCTATTTTGATGTTTATGTATTGTTAGACCTCAGATCATATCTCTCTGATGTGAATTCTTTGATTGTGGCAAATTTTGGGGTAGATCCTGAAAAGCTCTCTAAGCCCCTTTTAATTTCCACACAGTGGGTAAGTCAGTTATTTTTAGATGAGTCTATAAGAAGTGTCCTATCACTGTTCTGCATAAGATCATACTAGTAGTCCTAATAGAGTTAGAAATGGTAGATTTAAATTTTATTCTAGGCATGGATTGGCTCCGTTCATGCTATGCATCAATAAATTATCGCACTCGAGTGGTGAAGTTTTAGTCTCCTGATAAGGCAATTTTTTAGTGGGAAGGTAGTTCCGAATCTCCCAACAGTTATTTCATATCCTATCTTAAGGCTAGAATATTGATATAAAAGGGTTCATTTATCATTTAGTTCAAGTCAGAGATACTAAGTTTAAAGCTCCAACAGTTCAGTCAGTCTGTTTATTCAATGAGTTTCCTAAGGTTTTTCCCAAAGATTTGCCAAGGGTACCTATCAATAGAGAAATAGAATTTAGTATTGATCTTCTTCCTGATACTCAACCCATCTTTATCCCTCCATATCATATGGATCTGGCCGAGCTTAAAGAATTAAAAGAGCACCTTAAGGACTTATTCGATAAAGGTTTCATAAGACCCAGTCTTTCTCCATAGAGCACTCCAGTCCTGTTCGTGCGTAAGAAAGATGTCTCTCTTCAAATGTGCATTGACTACCACCAGTTGAACAAAGTCACAATAAAAAACAAATATCCTCTTCCTAATATTGATGACTTATTCAACCAGCTTTATGGTGCAAGTTATTTCTCTAAGATAGACCTTAGATCCTGCTATCATCAACTTAGAGTAAGGGAATGTGATATTCCAAAGACAACCTTTAGAACCCGCTATAGTCACTTTGAGTTTATAGTTATGTCTTTCAAGCTAATAAATGTCCCAGGAACCTTTATGGGCTTCATGAACAGGATGTTCAAGCAGTACTTAGACATGTTTGTCATAGTCTTCATTAATGATATCCTTGTCTATTCCCATAGTGAGAATAACAATGCAAACCATCTCAGAATTGTGTTGCAAACCCTTAGAGACCATCAATTGTTCACCTAATTTAGTAAGTGTGAATTTCGGCTAAGATCAGCAACTTTCCTTGGCCATATTATTTTTGGTGAAGGCATTAGATTTTATCCTCAAAAGACCAAAGTAGTGAAAAATTATCCTAGACCCCTATCTCCATCAGACATCAGAAGTTTCTTAGGTTTAGCTAGCTATTACAGATGGTTTGTTAAAGGTTTTTCATCTATTGTGTACCTCATATCGAGATTGACTTAAAACAAAAGTTAAGTTTCAGTGGCTGAATTCTTGTGAGAAGAGTTTTTAGGAGTTGAAGACTCGACTCACTTCAGCCCTAGTTTTGGTGCTACCTGATGGTACAGATGAATTTGTTGTTTACTGTGATGCTTTTAGAGTTAGTTTGGATTGTGTTTTGATGCATAGAAGTAAGGTCATAGCCTATGCCTCTAGACAGCTTAAACCTCATGAGAGGAATTATCCTGCACATGATATTGAGTTGGCAGTAGTTGTTTTTGCCTAAAAATTTAGGGGCATTACCTTTATGGGGTGCATGTTTATATGTTCATAGACCATAAAAGTTTATTGTATATATTTCCACAGAGAGAGTTAAACCACTGCTAGAGAAGGTGGTTAGAATTCTTAAAGGACTATGATATGAGTGTTTTGTATCACCCGAGCAAGGCCAATTTAATGGCAGACACTCTTAGTAGACAGTCTATGGGTAGTGTTGCTCATTTTGAGAATGATAAGAAGAAGTTAGTTAAGAAAGTTCATAAGTTGGCTAGATTAGTGTTCGGTTGGTTGATTCAGCTGAAGGTATTGTATGGGTTTAGAATAGTTTGGAGTCTTCTTTAGTTTCTGAAGTGAAGGAGAAACAAGATAAAGATTCCAGTTTGTCTAAGTTGAAAAAGTTAGTCAGAGATCGAAAAGCAGAGGTTTTCTCCAAAAGGGGAGTGTAACACCCCAATTTGCTGAACCGGAATGCTACACGGTGCTCATGACCCCGAGGGACCACAAGCTAACCCATGACTGATATTTGTACCTTTAAACTGCATAATATCTCATAAAATATGCAGAAACATGGACTGTAAGGCTATAAGGTTCAATACTAATACATATCTGAAAAATATGGTATGACAATCCCAAAAAGAAACACAAATACTAAAGTCTGAACATCTAATCTGACATATATCCTGAAAGCATCTAACTGAACTGAATAAGGAGTTGATGGGACATATCCCTAACTAACTCCTACTATCGAAATAAACTGAAAAATGAAATAGAAATTAAATCATCAGGTCCTCGAAGGATGAGGACTCACATCTAACTCTGACTGCTGATCCTGGAATCTATTGCTGATTTGGAGCTCATGTCTCTGAACCTATGGTGTAACATAAGAGAAAGCACCATAGCGGAAATGCATCGGTACGTCTGAATGTACTGAGTATACGAGTAAGGTAGGCTAAATTCAAAGGTTTATATGCATGAAAAATACTAACTGATATAGATGCGAGAGTACATACATGCATACGTAAATGTAACTGAACTTGTAGAGATACTGACTACTGACAACATGAGTGTACTAATAATGAGATTTTGAGAGACTGATTTTACTGATATTGATATGTAAATCACTAATAAGTGATGGATCTAATATTGTATTGCTGAATACTGGGTGACTGATACTATATTACTGATAAAGGAATAATTGTTTCTGACATTTTAAATTATGAAGAACTGGTCTGATTGACTGTATCTGATAGTCCTAAAGCTGAGTACTGATAGCATGAGTTCTGATAATTTTTGTGATTGATAGCATAAATGATTGTATCTGACAGTCCATAAATCTGAAGAAAACTATCTGAGTTCAATTCTATTTCTATGTTGACTGTATCTGACAGTCCTGATATACTAAAATCTGAAGAACTATCTGAGTTCTTTAGTGAGACTGGGTAGCTATAGTTTACAGTCCTAAAATCTATAACTGAAACTGTGGGAAGTAGTTATTTAACCGACATGTCCCAAATACGCTACAATAGATAAGCTGGGGTCCAATCTCTGCCCCAACTGAAGAGGTGTCGATACCTCGCCACTAGTAAGAATAGCTATGAGAACCCTATACTGGCAGGTACTCAAATGAGAACGGTGGGAACCCTAAAATGACAGGTTAAGCCATCTCATCAACCCTAATCTGATGGGTTAAGATGTCTCAACCTACACTGGCTACATAATTCTGGAAGACAAGGATAACTACTAAGAATCACACCCTGAACTAGTGGGTGAGTTTCCATCCTTGGGTTCACTTGGTACTAACTTCTACTCCCATCTGAAGGACACTAAACTGAATAGCTAAGCTGAACTGAATAACTAAACTAAACTGATTAGCTGAACTGATACTAATTACCTGGACTGATACTAGTAGTATTGTTTAGCAGAGCTAAACTAAGTTTACTGGATTAAAATGACTGACGAAATGTACTGAGTTCTAAGGACTGGTTGAGAGTACTGAAGTTACTGAGATTGACTGTGAATACTGAGATTGCTGAGGTTATTGAGCACTGAGATTACTGAGATTACTGCACTACTGAGATTACTGAGATTACTGAGATTTCTGAGTTTTCCTGAGTCACATGACTAACTGAATTCTATAGATCATGGCTTGACTTAGCGTATCATGAAAACATGACATGGCTCTAGGCACATAGCTATATTTTATAGGTACAAGTACCCCCAAGACTCAATGAAAGGAAACTGACACAACTTGAATTTCTTAAGTACACGACCATCAATAAAAATCCATAATACATGACTGGGGGATTTCATGAAGTACATGGTCATCATAATATCTATCATGAATAGGAATGCTTATAATCAAGTCATAAATCTCATATTCTAATATCATGGGCATTCCGACAATATATACTATTCATAGAAATCGCATGGAAACCATTCAAGCGTAAGGGTACGGCAACATGTAACGTTTAGTTCATATTGTAATGATTTGGGGATATTATACTTCATGTATTTATTCAACATCTCAAACATGGTAGGGAAAGCATGGATATATTTTGTGTACATAATTTATATCTCCATTATCATACATGCTTTATACCACAACAATAACAACACATAATTTGCATGGAAATTCATATTGGAGTGTATGACTAATATGAACTTGTTATGTAGATATCATGAAATCATGTAAATATGAAGTTCTAACATACTAGGCATTTTATCGAACAGCTTGCATGCATTCTTTAAGGCATAGCTGGATTTCATCAAATTATACATAATGAACAACCAAATTTACATGTTTTCAACTCATATGATATCATGAAATTCAAAAAAACATATAAAGATTCCATCTTGGGAATCACCCAATATCAACAACATGATCATCAACACCCAACAATATAGAAATCATACTTTATAATGAAAAAGAGGGTTTTTGAGCTTTATCAATTAAAGGGATCCATAAATCAACTCACGCATACTATTATATAGCAAAACAAACAAGCATCAACATGGATATGATCATATAATTACAATCAACCAAGTTTTTATATTTTAAAGATTGATTCTTGAACTCCACGAAAGAAAAGATGTCGTGGATGAACACTACGCATACCTTGGAAGGGAGGTTCTTGATGATTGACAGAGGAATTTCATTGAAATTTAATCTTCAAGTTTGATTGTGCAACCCTAGTTGTTTTTCTCCTATGGTGCTCTTGAATGATGAGCTTTGAGATGTTAATAGGGTTGTAATGTGTTTAGAAGCTATATATTTCGTAGGGTTAAGTTTAGGGACGTGTAAGGAGTATTAAAAGACTTAATTACCCTTAAAATAACTCAAAATTGAGTGTTTTTGGTACCCGGAACTGACTTAGGCTGCGCCCAAGTGATTGCCTAAGCTAGGTTAGGTGGCGCCTAACCAATCGCCTATGCTTACTGTCTCTCACGAAATTCGCTCGGGTATTGGATTAATGCTAGATTGGTATCGTTGGAAAGCTAATTCAATTATCCACAATTTGGTGGGTAGAAATATGTAGAAATACCACATTAACATCGAGTTATACTCGTTCAAAAATGACCCTTGCAAAATCAAACACTAAAACTTGATGGATTCAAAAACTCTTAGCTTGTATTACCTTAAGTGACTCATATGAACATGCTCAATGTATCATAATCTATCTTATCGCTAGGATACTCATTGTAAGTCATGCTCTAAAATGCTACTCACAGGATAGGAGATTTCATACGTAGGAAAAATAGTTCGTCTCCTAGCTTAGAAACATATGGGGTATTATAATATCTCCCCCTTAGGAACATTCATCCTCAAATGGAAATTAACTGAAGAAAGAGAGATGATAAGATGAAGTTCGTACAAGACATATACTTCAAAAACATGGATTCATGACTGGCATGACTGAAAGCTGAGCACAACATACTGAACATGCATATCTGATGCATGGGAAGCTGATTCATGAATATAAGACATAGGATTCTAATAAAGTAAGTTTTCTCAAAATGAGAATGCATATCTGATGCACAACTAAAAGGCTGAATCCATGCATATCTGATCCATGATTATATGACTGACATAATACGTGAATGCATGACTGAAAGTACTAATGAGTTGATCACACATATCTAATGCGTGAATTCATGACTAAACTTACTCATGAACATGCAATGGTAAAGGTATCAAGTTTGAACTGACAACTAAGCATGGAACAGAATACCAAGTTTATAAGCATGGAACAGAATACCAAGTTTAGTACTGAAATATGAACATGAGAACAAGTAAGTTTAAGGAAAACTGTTACCTTGAACTGAATCTTCAAAACATGGCATACGACTGAAGTTGGAGTTTTAGGGTTAACTTATGAGTACCCCTTCTCCAAACTGGATTCATCAAAAGAAAATAGAGCAGCATGTTTATGTCATGAAAGTTTGGGGGTGTGATGTATCTCCCCCTTGGGACACTTTGTCCCTCAAAGAATACTAACTTGGATGAGCTACTGAGGGAAATTGAGGCGAAGTTCAAAACACCTAGGAACTGAGTCATGACTGAATAACTAGGATCTAAAATTGAGACATGATACATGAACTGACCTGAACACGAGTGCATAAATACACTAACTTATTTGATTAACTGAATAACTGATAGCTAAATACTGGATCGGCAAAGCTAAACTATACTTAGTCTGAATAGCTAGGCTGAGATTTTTGAGTTTTATACATAGGAGATAAGGACTAACTGAGTTGAATGAGGTATCTGAGCATGGATTCATAAAGTCTGTATTATTTTTGAATGTGAGAACAAGCGTATGACATGGCTCTGAGGTATTCTATAAATTGGGGTACTGAAACACTGATAACTGAGTACTGACAACCTGAATGCTATGGTAAAGCATGTCTGGAACTGAAATGAATTTCAAATCTGGTTACTGAACTAAAAATGACATTATAACTAAGCCTATAGCTAGAACAGAAGTACTGAATTCAAGGACTGAACACTAATCACTGAGTGCTAGATACTGAAACTATAATTGAGTTGGCAACTGAGTTTTTAATGGCTACATGTTGGGGACTGATATAAGTCAAGGATCTAAATATACACTTACACTTTGTACTTTCCCAAATTCTAAATACAACCCCTTACTAGACGCTTACTTGCACATTTATCATGACATTCAAGCCTATCTTCACAACTACACCCTCGGGAAAAGTAAGCATCCAACAATCTTCTCTTATCTAAACAACTGCTCATCACTACACTGTTCCATAAGGAGAGCTAACTGGAGGAGTAAATTAGGAGGACCTAAAACATGAACAGATACAAACTAAACTTGACACATGACTGAAACTTGAGGAATAAAATATCAATAGTTTAGATTTAACAATAAGGTCTGAACTGAGGATATACATAACGTAGTCTAAATGTATCTGATCTGTAGAGGCATAGCATTAGTCATGGAAGCTAAGTATACTAGAAAGCATGATATGTGTACATAAGTCATGAGCTGCATGACCTGAGTCTAGAGTTTTCTGTACTCGTGGGACATGATTCAAATATTGAAGGAGCTGGAACTGAACCCCTTATACTGGGAACTGAAGGCGCACATAATCCCATAAAAAGTGCATAAAAATAGATTGTTCTCATGGAACATGACTCGTACTGCGGAGTAAAAGGGACTCCTTATGGTGGAAATTGAATTCATACTTGATCATGGAAAAAGAGATACATGAGAATGGTTCGTGACCATAGAGTTGATATGTAAGACCTGAGTAGATTTTGTGATAGCTAAAGTAAAAATCTTTGTACTGAGAAGAGGATGGGTTGGGAATCGTCATCCCTTACTGCTTTTCTATACATACTGGCACTACTACTGGAATCTTGAGAATCTGACTTGGTTACTTAATCTACCATCACATACCTACATTTTGTTCAACACCTGCCTATCTTACTAAACATATCATCTGATTTTGTTTCCTCATATACTGCTAATATCACATTCACACCTTCATAATTAATTTTGAGTCAATAAACTTAAGGTTTTAGCTCGTACTGTTCAAGCCTACTGATTTAATCCCCATGAATACATAATCTGATCAAATAGAATAATACTATCCCAACTCTACCACTGCTAAACTTCTGGGTTCAAGAATGAGTTCTCATGATCATGAATAAAATATGTACAACCTTGAAACAATAATGAACTGATAGGATACTGTTTGAGTTTGTGGTTGATCCCATAACTGACTGTAGGGACTGTCTGAGAAAGCCCTATCTTTAGGACTTTGAACTTCACTATTTCTGTTACCTTCAAAGTAAGGTAAAGTAAACATGAGGGGTGCATGATATGAATCTACATGGGTTCCTTAGAGAAACTTGCCATAGCATTATCTTGATACATGAAAGAAGGGAAATTGTTCCTAAAACATCTCATAGCCTCCTGCACATAAGTGTGGTGCATAACACGCCCATGTACAAGACTCTACTTGATGCAGCTTTCAGACTTTCTAGGACACTGTTCAACGTTAGGATTTATACCAAGTTTGTAACACCCCAAGTTGCTAAACTAGAATACTACACGGTGCTCATGACCCCGAGGGACCACAAGATAATCCATGACTAATATCTGTACCTGTAAACTATATAATATCTCATAAAATATGTGCAAAAATAAACTGTAAGGCCATAAGGTTCAATACTGATACATATCTAAAAAATATGGTATAATAATACCAAAAAGAAATATAAATACTAAAGTCTGAACATCTAATCTGACATCTAGTCTGAAAGCCTCTAACTGAACTGAATAAGAAGTTGATGGGATATGTCCCCAACTAACTCCAACTACCAAAATAAATTAAAAACTAAAATAGAAATTAAATCATCATGTCCTCGAAGGATGAGGACTCACGTCTAACTCTAACTGCTAATCCTGGAATCTACTGCTGATTTGTAGCTCATGCCTCTGAACCTATGGTGTAACATAAAAGAAAGCACCATAGCGCAAATCCATCAGTACGTCTGAACGTACTGAGTATACGAGTGAGGTAGGATAAATGCAAAGGGTTATATGCATGAAAAATAATGACTGATATGGATGCGAGAGTACATACATGCATACCTAACTGTAACTGAACTGGTGGAGATACTAACTACTAAGTCTGAATACTGACAACAAGAGTGTACTGATAATGAGATTCTGAAAGACTGAGTTTACTGATATTGATATGTAAATCACTAATAAGTGATGGATATGATATTGTATTACTGAATACTTGGAGACTGATACTATATTACTGGAAAAGGAAAGATTGTTTCTGACAGTTTGAATTATGAAGAACTAGTCTGATTGACTGTATCTGACAATCCTAAAGATGAGTACTGATAGCATGAGTTCTGATAACTTTTGTGATTGATAGCATAAGTGACTGTATCTGACAATCCATAAATCTGAAGAAAACTATCTGAGTTCAATTCTATTCCTGAGTTGACTGTATCTGACAGTCCTGATATACTGAAATCTGAAGAACTATCTGACTTCTTTACTGAGACTGGGTAGTTATAGTTGACAGTCCTAAAATCTGTAACTAAAACTGTAGGAAGTAGTTATTTAACTAACATGCCCCAAATATGCTATAATAGATAAGCTGGGGTCCAATCTCTGTCCCAACTGGAGAGGTATCGATACCTCGCCACTGGTAAGAATAGCTATGAGAACCCTATACTGGCAGGTACTCAAATAAGAACGGTGGGAACCCTAAAATGACGGGTTAAGCCACCTCATCAACCCCAATCTGATGGGTTAAGATGTCTCAACCTATGCTGGCTACGTAGTTCTGGAACACAAGGATAACTACTAAGAATCACACCCTAAACTGGTGGGTGAGTTTCCATCCTTGGGTTCACTTGGTACTAACTTCTACTCCCATCTGAAGGACACTAAACTGAATAGCTAAACTAAACTGATTAGCTGAATTGATACTAATTACCTGGACTGATACTAGTAGTATTGTTTAGCAGAGCTAAACTAAGTTTACTGGATTCAAATGACTGACGGAATGTACTGAGTTCTAAGGACTGGTTGAGAGTACTGAAGTTACTGAGATTGACTGTGAATACTGAGATTGCTGAAGTTATTGAGCACTGATATTACTGAGATTACTAGACTACTGAGATTACTGAGATTTCTGAGTTTTCTTGAGTCACATGACTAATTGAATTCTATAGATCATGGCTTGACTGAGCGTATCATGAAAACATAACATGGCTCTAGGCACACAGCTATATTTTACAGGTATAAGTATCCCCAGGACTCGATGAAAGAAAACTGACACAACTTGAACTTCTTAAGTACACGACCATCAATAAAAATCCATAATACATGACTGGGGGATTTCATGAAGTACATGGTCATCATAATATCTATCATGAATAGGAATGCTTATAATCAAGTCATAAATCTCATATTCTAATATCATAGGCATTCCAACAACATATACTATTCATAGAAGTCGCATGGAAACCATTCAAGCGTAAAGGTATGGCAACATGTAATGTTTAGTTCATATTGTAATGATTTGGGGATATTATACTTCATGCATTTATTCAACATCTCAAACATGGTAGGGAAAGCATGGATATATTTTGTGTACATAATTTATATCTCCATTATCATACATGCTTTATAACACAACAATAACAACACATAATTTTCATGAAAATTCATATGGGAGTGTATGAATAACATGAACTTGTTATTTAGATATCATGAAATCATGTAAATATGAAGTTCTAACATACTAGGCATTTTATCGAACACCTTGCATGCATTCTTTAAGGCATAGGTGGATTTCGTCAAATTATACATCATGAACAATCAAATTTACATGTTTCCAACTCATATGATATCATGAAATTCAAAAAAACATATAAAAATTCCATCTTGGGAATCAGGTAATATCAACAACATGATCATCAACACCCAACAATATAGAAATCATACTTTATAATGAAAAAGAGGGTTTTTGAGTTTTATGGATGAAAGGGATCCATAAATCAACTCACGCATACTATTATATAGCAAAACAAACAAGCATCAACATGGATATGATCATATAATAACAATCAACCAAGCTTTTATATTTTAAAGATTGATTCTTGAAATCCACGGACGAAAAGAATCTGTGGATGAACACTACGCATACCTTGGAAGGGAGGTTCTTAATGATTGACGGAGGAATTTCCTTAAAATTTGATCTTTAAGCTTGATTGTGCAACCCTAGTTGTTTTACTCCTATGGTGCTCTTGGATGATGAGCTTTAAGATGTTAATAGGGTTGTAATATGTTTAGAAGCTATATATTTCGTAGGGTTAAGTTTAGGGACGTTTAAGGAGTGTTAAAAGACTTAATTACCCTTAAAATAACTCAAAACGGAGTATTTTTGGCACCTGGAACTGACTTAGGCTGTGCCCAAGTGATTTTCTAAGATAGGTTAGGAGGCTCCTTACCAATTGCCTATGCTTGGGTTGGGCAGCGCCTAACCAACCACCTATGCTTACTGTCTCTCACGAAAAAGGGCATAACTTTTTGCTCAGGTATTGGATTAATGCTAAATTGGTATCGTTGGAAATCTAATTCAATTATCTACAATTTAGTGGTTAGAAATATGCAGAAATACCATATTAACATTGAGTTATACTCATTCAAAAATGACCCTTGCAAAATCGAACACTAAAACTTGATGGATTCAAAAACTCTTAGCTTGTATTACCTTAAGTGACTCATATGAACATTCTCAATGTATCATAAGCTATCTTATCTCTGATACTCATTGTAATTCATGCACTAAAATGCTACTCACAGGATAGGAGGTTTTATACGTAGGAAAAATGATTCATTTCCTAGCTTAGAAACATACGAGGTATTACAGGGAGATGGCATGTTACGCTATCAGGGAGTAGTATTTAGCATCGAGTTAGGTATGTGTCTAAGGTCATATGACCCAAAACTATGAATTAACGTAGGTTCAGCTTATTCCCAATATAGATGAATTACAGATATTAATCACTTAGCTCAGGTCCTACTCAGTGGCAAGAGTAGGACGAGTCTCCCCAACGTTAGCCTTTCCCTATAGGGAACAAGGTATTGGACACCATGATAGATCATATGGTGTATGTCTATTAGAAGAAACTCCCTAAGATAGAATAAAAGAATAGCTTTTAGAACTAAGTGTCATAGCTCACAAAATTTCCATTATGCTTTACTACCCATGTTTATGATATTACATGTTTGTTTATTTAAGACAAGGTAAGTTATTTACACTTATCATGTAGTCTTTGAAAGTTTTGTATAAATATTGAAGTATTGTTTTACTTTTGTATTCACCCACACATACTCAGTATATTCCAAAAGTACTGATCCACATATACGTCTATGTTCTACATTGTCTTATAATGTAGGTACGGGTTCTCAGTTCCTACAACATGATTGACCGCAAGCATCTTTACCTATATCCTGATAGTTGGTGAGTCCTCATAGTTCGAGGACTCATTTATTCAGATTTTTTAGCTTTATGAATTATTTTCATCGGTTGTTTTCATCTTAGTTTGAGTCAACTGAGGGTTTGTCCCAGTGGCTCTCTAGTTAATAGTAGAGGCTTGTCAGACTGTATTTATGTTCTAGATTATAAAGCATTGTTTCCATGATTAAGATTTTCGTTTAAGATAGTAGTTCAGTATTTCAAGATTTAGCTTGACTAGTTCACCTTTATTATAAGTTTCAAAGTTATTAGAAGGCTTAAAGGGTTAGCTTGGGGTTACTTGTAGTCTTGAGCACCGTGTGACGTTTTGGGTACTTTTTCGGGGCGTTATAGTTCATGTAGAGGCTTAAAGACCAAATTCTCTTCGTGAATCTTCCTAAATAAGGCATTATACTTTTCCCTCATTGTTAGTTCAAACCAAAAGCATGTTTTACTTAATGGTTTTCATGGCATAATTATGATTTTGTGTTCGTTTTGAAATATATGTTGGGGTTTTTTACTACTAATGGTTGAATAATGTTTTCCCATGTTCTATTTATGGTTTTTTTATGTTATAATGTTGTTTTGAACATGTGGTTGCATGGTAGTGGTTCATTGGTTTTTGGTTTTAGTTTTGGAAACTATATTCCGTCGACATGTTTGTTAAAATACCTATGAGAATGGTTTTGTCACATAGTTTGACTTTTATTGAAAACCTTGCATTGCATAATACGGTAATGGAACCCAAATTGGTTTGGATGGTTTTAAATGGTTTGGAAAGGCCTTGGTGGCCATAGAATCCAATTTGATTGTTTTGGAATAGAAATTGGCAATAAACTCAACCCACTTGCATAATTTTTTTTGGTTTATACATTACTACTTGGTTGGGTTTGTTTCTTGAGACTTATGCATAGCATAAATGATTATCTGTTTAAGGATCATTTTAAAAACCTTATGGGGTACACAGAAATCCCCCAAGTGTTAGCTAATGACATTGCTTGTAAGCTATAGTCGGTATGATGATACCAATAATAAAGGCCTTAATAATTGACTCTGGGAATTGGTGGTTTGGTTTGGTGTCAAATATTTTAATTAGGAAATAATAGGGGTTGTGATAGCTAGCCGTGAAGGTGTGAGTCTGAAAGGTTGACACTGGAAACTCATGTTTGTTAATATGAGGATTGGTATTGATGACCACGTACTTGTGGGGTACAAGGGAATCGCCCAAGTATATACATGTACATATGTATCATTGAGGGCGACGGGTGTAAGGGAATTCCTAGCCACCGATGTTATCTGTAGTTTTTGTGGCTATACGCACTGGGGCCCGTTCAAGGGTAACATTGTACCCATATGGCCCGTGGGTGGATTATGACAACAAAGTTACTTAACCCAGGTTAAGATTTTAAATGCATGCTAAACCTGATTCTCATTCCTGGCATGGTATATATGTATATATGAATGTCATTGCATATAATTTACTTTAGTTTTTAATAATCACATTACTTTCTCCTTATTCCTGAGTACATGCTAGCATTCATCACGCTAACCATCTTCGGGCACTATATCCCCATGCAATGTAAAAATCAGCCATACTATCATTCCTCTTGCTCAGTGACTTGGATTTGAGGACAACTTTGAGTCAGAATAAAGTGGTGAGCTTCCATTCTTTGGAAGTCCCATTTGATGTTATGGTTTATCTTATGCCTTTACTATTCTTTTAAAATTTGTTCATTTTGTCTATAGTTGGGGGTATGTCCCAACTAGATATTCTTGGATATTATTTAGAGGCTTTGTATAGAGAACTGTGGACTTGGGTGTGGAATGGATATGGTTTTAGTTATTGTTGGGTTTGGGTTTCAATTAGTTGATTTGACTTGTTTGGGTTGGTCTCGGTTATAGACCTATCCCAAAGTCATTACATTTTGAATTACTCTATCTTGTTATATATTAAAAATTCATCTAACTTAGGGTATATGCAGGTTGGTTGGATTAGATATAGGGGGTGGTCTCCGATCCTTGTTGGACTTGAGATGCCCATTGTGACAAGACCCTTGTTTGGGTCGTGTCAAGTTTGTGTAAATCATACTCCGAACAAATCTCGGACATCCCGTCGAAGTCCATTTTGGACTTAGAAAATCTGGTGCACCAGGTTGCTGGTGCAACCTAGAGAACAGTGTGTATAACTCATTTGAGGAGCCCGATTTATGCTTTAAATACCTAGTAACTTGGTGTGACGTATAAATAGCCCCTTTTTGTTTGATTTTGCTCATTCTTTCACCTTTTCTCTTGAGAGTTAAACCCTAAAATAGTGTGAGAGCTTAAAAGTGAAGCTTATGGGTTCTTGGGAAGCTAGATTAACATCTGTTTCTTGATTCTTTTATGAATTTAAGGTGAGATTTCATCCCTTTCTTACTTTAATTCTTGATTTAATTATTAAAAATCCCAAAACCTTATTACTTGGTTTATCTCCAAATTTTACTTCTTTTCACTTAAATAATGTTCCTAATCCTATAATTACTAGTTTTTCATCGATTTAACCTTCAAAACAACTGTGATTCTTGATTTTAACATGGATTTTAAAAATTTTACCTGGTAAATCTTAAAAATAGTTTTTCTTTGATTTGAACCTTATTTTTTTACTCGATTTAACTTGAGTTTTCAGCTCTAGATTTCTACAAGTATGGAGAGCACGTTTTTGAAGTAAAGTTATGATTTTGCCTTTCTTTTTTGAAAACTCATTTGCTCCATTTTGACCCCAAATTAAAAGTAGGGAATATGAGTATCATTATCTTTGTTTTGACGCATAGATTCTATATTTCCTAGTTTAGTTGATTTTTAGACCGTTCATGAGAAGTTGGGCTTTATGGTTGAAGTGTTGCGACCAATTTCATCCTTCGAGGTGGGTTATGTCTTAACTCTTCAAACTAGGCTGGGTAGTTAATTTGTTTACCAAAATGCATGCTAAGAGTGAGAACTAATCATGAAATATGTCTATCTATATGTTGTGCTCGTGTGTACGTCTGACTGTAACATAATTATTGAATCTAAGATATTCTGTGATATATGTGACTTTGCGGCATCTTCTATGATATTATAGCCTGGAATACATGTGAATAATTGTATTGTGTTGTCAAAAATGCCTATTATGGTGACTTTGATGTATTATGATCTATTTATAGTTTGTAGGCATATGAATCATGTGGGAAATTCATGGATAGTGGAAATTGTGAGTGGATATTGGATCGTGTTGTTGTGAAATTGTAACATTATGGTTGGTTGTGCAAATACATTATATGAATTGGTTGTGAAAATACACTATGTAGATTGTTTGTGGAAGTACTCATTTTGTATGGTTGTGAATATTGCATCATCATTCTCATGTCATTATACACATCATTTCATTTTTTTTGTTTTATTGATTTATATTTACTTGTTGTCATGTATGTGTACTTGATTTGTGTCTTATGTCATGTATGTGCTTTAAAAATATTGAATATTGGTAATGGATATTGGATATTATGAACCTTCTCTGAAGAATTATGTCGGAGAAACTTAAGGTTGTGTGCCAAACTTAAGACTATGTGCCAAACTTAAGGTTGTGTGCAAAACTTATGGTTGTGTGCTAGCCTCGTGCATCATCATCATTATCTATATTGCACTTGCTTTGTTAAGTTTATGTTGTGATTGTATTGCCATATTGACTTGTCATCTATCTATTTGTTCTATATCTTGACTTGTTATTATCTCATTGTTCTATATTTTTCTATTTTTACTTGATGATCTTGAATATACATGTTCCTCTTTATTCTACTTGTATGTGATATTGTGTATATTTGTATCCCTATTTTGTGTGTTCAGGTATTATATGTGGATATTATAGAACTGTTAGTGCAAGATTGTGGAATATTTTCTGATTGCAGGTAACGTGTCCTTAGTATGTATTTTGTATGCTTTATTTTCTACTTTGCTTGATCGGCCTATGATACCTACTGAGTACAAGTGTACTGTACTCATATCTATTGTGCCCTTTCGGTGCAAGTCCTAGTTCGAGTGCGCTCCAGCTTGGTTGATTCGGGCGAGATTTGGTGTTTTTAAGGTAAGCCAAACCATAACATATCTGAATGTATTCTACTACCTTTCTTATAGACTATGTCCTTACTTTCACTTTAGAGACAAACTTTTCTTTTGTAATTGGACATCTCATGTATTTCATTTGGATTTGCATTGTACTAGATACACTCTTATACTGTTGACACCTAGTTTTGGGAGTTATGGCTGCATTGTTATGTTTTTTTCTGCATTTATTATACATGTATAGTTCGACTTCATTCTAGAAGCCTTACCTTGGAGGTATTTCTGCCTTTTCACAATTTGAGTGATAGGCTTACTTGTCAACATTCACCGCGAGAAGTACCATCATGACCCTTGTATTTTTGAATCGTGACAGAATACCTCATAAAGTGTGAGCAAATATCTTGAAGAAAATCTTTCTTTAAATTTGCAGTCTTCTACAATGATTCCAAATTTACAGCCGAACTCTCTCAATACTTGGGTGGGCAAGTACTGAATAGAAAATGGAATTCTTAAGCTAGAGGAATTCCTATTTACAGAGATACTCTCCCTTTCCAATGAGGAAAGAAAAATGCAAACCTGTTTGTACTTGAACAAGGAAATGGTGATGAATTCTTCTTTTCCCATAGAAAATAGATTCTGAGTTCTAGTTTAATATGAGAACTGTAGGGACCACAAAATTAGGTACTTAGGCACCTTATTATGGAAATAATTCAAAATACTAATTTGAATTATTCTTACCATAATAAATTATTTCACTAAAAATTCATAATTGCACTCCTCTATTTTTATTTTAAATTTTTTCATGAAACACTCATGTAATTATCCATGTTAAGATTACAAATACTAATCAATAAATTAAACTAGTGATGAATTTAATGTAATAATTAATTTTTTTTACGGCAATGCTTAACTTATTCCATATGTCGGATTCATAAATCTACCATTCGAATTTACACATAAAAACTTATAAGCCTTTGATAAAAGACGTTTCATTAATCTCTATACCGAGACATGAATTTTCATCAACCAACATATTATTTTGTCAATATATATTATTATCATCCAATCTACCAAGAATATTGACGCATCTCAGAATCTCACCTTTTAATAAATCAAAACAATAAACAATATATACATATCATAATAGTTATATCAAGATTGATAATATAAGTACATTTAATAGTTTAGAGAATATATTTTTATCAGTCACACTTAAACAACTATCTCTACTCAATCCTATTCAATACATACAAAATACACTAGCATGAGAAGTTAGAACTATAGCATTCTCATAATCAAGATAAACTATATTTAATTTTGTGCTACAATCATTCTAATGGTTTCTCCAAAGTTTCATCTACAATTTTGAACTATAAATTTAACTTATAAGAACCGATAATTTAATCTTTTGTGTATACGCTAAACTCTATACATAAAATCATCTACTATATAGGTTGAGGACACATATATGACAATGATCTATTTAATGTAATAATTTATTACATTGAATAAATAAATATATAATCATTAAATAAATAATGCTACATCAAAATTGCATGTTTTATAATATATCCTAACCTTAAACATAGCACAACATTTAAGCTGAACCTAATTATGACTTAAATGATAAGAACCTGACTGCTAAATATACTTCTACTCCTTTCTATCAAAGAATAATAGTTGTCCAGGATCCTTGAACAACTCAATCATGGAACTTCCCTTCACCAAATTATCATTTTTTTAAACTGTATATTAGTCACCAAGTAATGAATGTCGAGAATACTGTTAAATAATAAAAATGTTCTCTAACAGATTAAACTTTTTAGATGAGATGATCACACACTTCAATATGGTATCAAAGCAGACAGAAGTCATGTGATCGAATCTCACTGCCACCATTGTCAAAAAGAATTTCAATGTGCTTACCCCAAGAAAAAAAATTAGCCCACATGTGAGGGGAAGAGTTGAGAATATAGTTAAATAATAAAACCTCAACTAAGCTACAAAACAGCTTGTTGTCAAAGACTCTCTAAAAATTACAAACTTCAGAAATATTTCCTAATGAATATGCTAGCTAAACTATATATGATAAGCTAACTAGAATATTTCATCGCATCAGATCACACTTACTCAACATATACTAGACTAAAATAGAAGTCTTTGCAAGAATCTTCCAACTGATCTAGGTGAAAAGATTGGAATCAAGAAGAAAGGTGACTTTCTAGGATGCTATATATTAGTTGAGTGACCATTTGAGAAATAAATCCAAGATTTGCTATAGTATCAATATTCTCTTCAGATTTTTCAAATATCATGCAGTTTCTCTCAATCTAGATTGCATGTATAAAATGAATATAGACTTAAGGAAAAAGGTGCCAAATATGACCTGAACTTTTCAAAAATAGGTCAGGTATATCCTCCATTACATTTTGGGTTCAAAAATTTCCTCAAATAGTTCAAGGGAAAAACTGGTTGATTTTTTGTTGTTTTGGAGGAACGTTAGTAACAAGGTTCTTTCAGAGGCACTCAATATACCAAATGTTCTAAAGAAAAACTTCAAAATGAGGCCTTAATTTTTTTTATTTGAAGTCTATTTCTATAGCTATTTGAGATGCAAAGATATGAATAAAATTATTTTATAATGTAATTCTCCCAATATTTTTTTAATTAATAATATATCTAATTCATTCTATTTCTCTTGAGACTTTGTTGATCATAATATTTTATCAATTTTAGTTTTAGAAAGTTTCGGTTGAGACATTTTTATGAGAACTCTATAAGCACTATACACATTTGAAGAATAATATTTTCGAATGAAAATAATCTAGAACACTATAAGACTATAATTGCTAAAATGGGCCCCCCAATTTAGTCTTAGCTTCGGCGGCTTCATGCTAAAGTCTACCTTGGGTTCTTTTTGAACTATTTTACTAGTTGAAAGGAGTTTTTGAGCTAAAAATATAATGATAGGGACATTTTTAAAAAAGACATTTTTGAGCCAAAAAATGTAGCGAAGGATAAAACTAATCAATTTCAAATAACCGAGAAGTATATTTAACCCTTTTTCATAGACTTGATTTAATATTTGAACAACACAAGTTATCTCCTTAGTACTTCAAATTATTATCGGCTAGTTTTGGTGCTCTCTCAACTGTCTGCATAGGATGCCACTGCAATCATTGAAGCAGTTTTCCCATAGCTTTGTTTTTGTTTTGCAAAGTCCCATTCACTAAATATGTGATTCATATCTTTGGTCAAATTATGAGACATCACATCACACAGCTTGAATTCTTATCCCCCATGAATTGTATTAATCAGAATTCCATGAATAAATATTCAAAGTGTGAGTTTTATTTTGAGCTTGCCTCATTTTCTTGACATCAAATGTCTCCATGGCATTTCTTGTGAGAACTCCTCGCAACTGTCAGTAAATAGGGAGTTTTGGAAAAATAGCCACTTTGAAAAACTAAATGTAACATTTAGGCGCAAGTTCTAAAAAACGTAGTAGATAGACACATTTATAATGTTATCCATGCGACTTTCAAAAACCATCCAAATCTAGCAAACAAGTCTTTATTCTTATACTTTAGTCCCCTACCTCATCCAACAAATATCTAATATTTTCCCTCATATTACAGATTTTCATTTATAATTAAAAATAATTATCCAAGAAGCCTTCAAAAAGCTCTAGTTTTTCATGTACTTTTTCTGATTCTGATGGCTTTTCCTGCGAAATAATCCCCTTCACAATAGAAAATCTCCATTCTTGGTCATTAACTCTATTATTATTTCATTTTTAAAAAAATATCCACCATTTTTACTAGCTTGAAAAGCTTTTGAAATTTACTCAATACCCCATTATTAGATAGATTTTAGTAGTTTAAAATCTCTAAATATACATTTCTCCATCCCAGAGCTCTAAGGGCATCGATTAGACCCAATTTTGTTTATTTACATTTTTGTACGGAGGTTTTCATATCAGTCATCGATCAATTATAGACTGTTACTGTAATTTAGCATCGATCAGTGTTATCCATAATGGTAGTAGCTGAAGTAATTATTATCGGTGGTGATTATATGGGTGAGTCGGAGGAGTCTCCTAAATATTAAAATTAAAAATCATCTAGAAAGGTGATAATGCCTATCCCATTGTGTTGCAACGGTTCATATGACGACATGGTTCAAAGAATAATTAAGAGTGGAGAATTAGGTTGTGAGCCAAGTGATGTTGTGATTAGCTACTTAGTGAATGGAAGGGAAAAATACATCCCACATTCATAAGGAATGATAGGCAGGTGTCCTTGTACGTGTTAGATATAGTTGGCGATGGCTCTAGGTCATTATTGAGGATAAATATCATCGCAAAGTCTTTGGGGGTTGTCACCACATATGACAATCGACGATGATGATTTGGTTGAATATGAGAGTTGAAGTGTTCATTCAATGGACATGTGTACTACCCCGTAATAATCCAAGTTTGATTCAGCTCTTAGTTGCATACTTAAGGGGTCCAAGACTTGAAAATTTTACTAAGTATTGAGGACTTAGTCATTTTCAAAACTCCTCAACTTTGCAGATTTTTAGTTTGGACTTCCCAATCCTGGAATTTGGGCTTTAAGTTGATTCATGGTTAGGGAGGGTAAAAGTATGTCTCGCGTGCATTTTGGGATTTTTGAATGAGGTTTGGGACGTGTTTGGATAGCCAAAATAGTAAAGCAGTGCGATAAAGCCGTGACGTGTTGCTCTCTACCATAGTAAGGAGCTTCGAGAGGTGTTTCTCTCTCCCCTAGAATAAGCAACATGGCGCATTGCTCTCTCCCACAGAGAAAGAGGCACGACACGTGGCTCTGTCCCATACAGTATTATGGTTTAAGTGCCCAAGGGGTATTTGAGTCATTTCCCTGACTCTATTTTGTCTTCAACACGAATTGAATCTTCCAAAAAGGCATTATTTTCCCCTTTCACCCCAAATTTATCTCAAGAAACCCTCCTCCTTTCCCAAGAACAAACCCAAGCTTGATTCTCAAGAAATCAAGGGCTCAAGCTTCTAAGTTCAAGCAATCTTCGGGATTATAGCTATTAAGGTATATGGGATGTTATTCCATGTGTCCTTTTCACCCATGTAGCCCAAAAATCCTCTTTTTAAATAAAGAATGGATTTTTCTCTTATTATCGACTTTTGTATGTTTAAGATGGATTAAATTCATGTGTTTCCTTAGTAGTTTGACTCAATTCATGTTCAAGAATGATTCCATGGAAAGTTAGGTTAACCATGATTTAAGTTTCAATCTCCCAAGTTATATTCAAGTGAATTTTATGTTATATTATCAAGTTATGATCTTAGTCATGTAACCGTGATGTTTTCCCATGTTTTAAGACATTCCCATTTCAATTTCATAATTTTCACATAGTTGATGAAATGTATATGTTTTGGGATCTTTGATCATACTATAGTTTTAAGCCTTAACATTGTATTTTATGATCATTCAGTGCTGGAGGGTTATGAGCACCCGATACCTATGTGTTTTACATGATTTCAGATCTTTCAAGAAATGAATTCAGTTAAACCATGAATATTACCATTTACTCAGTTGTTATGTTCATTGAGATTCAGTTCAGTTCAGTACCAGTGTCATTTCAGTTGAGAGTAGGATTCAACACCGGGCGAATGTAGGGATGACAGCGTTTCCGTCAATTTAGGCAGAGTCGTTAGTAGCAGTCCATGTCTTCTGGAACTATGTAGCTACTGTAGGATATGATGGGTCACCCATCAATTTAGGGTTGACTTCCTATCAAGGGTCACCCTTTATTTTAGGCTTCACACCCTAGTCATTTGGGATATCAGATTAGTGGATTCACACAGCCAGTGTTTAGTACCCGTGGAACGGTATTGACACGCTTATAACTAGGGTTACAGGTTGGACCCCAATTAGCTAAGATTGGGGTATTTCGGTTAGATGATACCTCCCACAGTCTCAGTTTAGTATTCAAAGTATGTCAGCTCAGGTTTGCATGACCAAATATATAGTTATTCAGATATCAGTTATTTAGTTATACGAATTATTTTAGTACATGTTTATGCTTGGTTTTGCATTCTCAGATATTACATGTTCGTATATTCATGCTCAGTTATCTCATACATTTCAGCCAATCCTCATCTCATATACCAGTACATTCAAAGTACTAACTGCATACTTTTCTTTGAGCTTTATTATCTTATATCATAGGTTCGGATACGCAGGTTCCCGCCCATCCTTATATAGCTCAGTGTGAGTCCTCATCCATCGAGGACATGATTTGTTTATTTCAGTTATTTGAGTACTTTCTTATGTTCAGTTAGTTGGGAGTTTGTTCCATCAACTCCTCATTATGTTTAGAGGCTTTCGAGCAATCAGTTAGACAATCAATCAGTTATTATAGTATCAGCAGTTGTTTCAGATAGACAGTTTGGTTTCTAGTATTTTATCAGATATTTCAGACATACTTTGATACATATTCTAGTATTTTTTTTTACAATTATAATCAGTGTATCTTCCACTCATGTATTGTATTATTGTTTTTCTCAGTGCTCACAGCAGGTAGTAGTTCATGGTTTAGCTTGTGGTCACTTGTGATCGCAAGCACCGTTGTCGCGACTAGGGGGTTAGCCTCGAGTTGTGAAAACATGAAAGATGATCCAATAAAATCGAAAGATCCTAAATTATTTCAAGAAGAACAAAAAAAGTGTAGATCGGGATCACAACCTAACCACTCCTTTCTTGATGGAACTAATTTCCATATAGAATAAATATTTAGTAGCAAGAATGAGCTAAAAATGTTATTGGACGTAGCATCGGTGAAAAGGCCTTTTGATTATGGTACATTGAAGATTTGTAGTAAATACTTCAAGGTGAAATGCATATCTCCTAGTTATGTGTGCATGTTGCAGACGAGAAAGTATAAATGCACAGATAGATTTTGTATCTTCAAATACGTTGGTAGGTAACACATGCGGCGTCGAACATGATACACACAACTATAAGAAAATCATGGCCAAAGTCATTGCATCACTTTGTATGAATTTGTATCGCGATGGAAAGGTCTAGAGACTAAAAAGATTTAGAGGATTGTTTTCAAGAACTTTCACAGTAGTCCAAGCTATTGGAAACATTGGATGAGAGGTGTGATCATCAAGAAAATGGATCGAACGACACCATAGCATGGATATTTATTCTTGTCAATTTTTTCCTACATGATCGACACTCTTGATATTGGCTCTACTTATTCCATCATGGTGAACAAAGATAACTATAGGTTCATGTACTACTTTTTAGCCCTGGACGCTTATATTAGGAGATTCGCCCATATGAGAAAGGTTATTGCGATCGATAGCCCACTTATTTATATGGTAAGTATGAGGGTGTGCTTCTAAGCATTATTACACAGGATACGGTCCTCCTCCGCAATGACCTATATAAATTTTCTATGATTTGGATATAGATCGTAAGCATTTGCAGTGGAAACTTTAGCGTATCATTCTTTTTTTACGAGCAAGAATCGTGAGGCTGAATCTGGATCCGAACAATTATATCACCCCCACCATCCCTTTAGTTAAGTATTTAATTTTAAATTTTTTGTAGTTCTAGTTATAGTTCATTGAAAAGAAGCTTTCATGCTTAGGAAGTTTGTTAGATGAAGCTTCTTCCTTTTCCCCTTTTTGCCTATGCTGGTGTTGATATTATGTTTAACTATTGTTGTAGAAATTTTGTAATTCTGTTAGAAGATGAATGCAACCGTTGAAGACTTAAAAACACACACACACACATATATATATATACATGCATATATATATATATATACATATATATATGTATGTATGAATATATATGTATATATACATATATATGCACGAATTCATATATGGTCATGAATAATGAATCCAGTCTAGTAGCGATTATGTTGATTTATACAAAATTAATTGCAAGGTCTATAGGGTCTATAATTGACTGAGGTCATTATATATGCTAGACTGTCTATTTAATCAATGGATTTCACAGTGCGGGTTGGTACAACGGTTAAAAAAATATTTGCATATAGCCAAAAAATCAAATAATTAAATAAATTATTAACTTGAGGGTATCGATTGTGTTCATTGTAAATTATAGACTGCATGTTTTGTTAATAATATACCGAATTAGTTTATTGCCCTTACTAGCATATCGTGAAAAAAAGAAAATAATTAACTAATAAAAATAAATTATTAAATTTTATGT
>NC_061115.1:68531633-68545717 GCF_002878395.1 Capsicum annuum
ACCTTCATCCATAATAGACTCACTAGCTTGGGGCACATATTTATAGACCATAACTAGTAACATTTTAAAAAGAGAATAATTAATTAATAGAAAAATAAATTATTAAAATTTACACTCATAAATAAATTTAAATAAGTCATGTGATTATATAAGAGTTCACATAAATTGAGAGCGGTGATCAAAGATGTGTAAGGATGATTTATGGTTGAACAAATAAAATCCTCATAACATATTTGTACTTTGGTAAACATTATCCTGAAGATGTTGCTTGTATAATCACTATCCATCTTCACACATTTTTAATCACCGTCTTCAATTTACATGAATTTTTATATGATCACATAACTTTTCTAAACTCATTTAATTGCATAAAATTCAATAATTTATTTTTTATTAATTAATTATTTTCTTTTTTCACAATATGCTAGTAAGGGCAATAAACTAATTTGGTTTATTATTAACAAAGCGTGCAGTTTATGATTTACAAATGACACAATCAATGGTCCTCAATTCAATATAATTTATTTAATTATTAAAAATTTTGGCGATGTACTAATGTTTTTGCGATTGTTGCATCAACCCGCATATACTTTACGAATGTTGTAGTGTCTATTTATACGGTCCATCTTCTACCTACCGCATGAGAAGTAATCAATTATATTGATGGTCTATGAATGTGGTCCAACAGTAACAAAGTTTAAATATAAAATTTTTGCAATGGTAGTAAAGTACAAATTAAATCATACCCAACGATAATATGTGACTTCCTTTTTTGTATAACAAGAAATGCAATCCATGTTTTAACTCTCTCAATTTTTGAATTTATTTTTTATTTATTTTAAACAACTACAAGGTCTCAAGCATCTCAAACATTCAATGAAAAAAAGTCTTACATACATCGGTGTGGTAATCCAGCTATCTTGAATACATCACACACCAATTCGAATTTAGATAAGAAAAAATTCTTTAACTATGCATTTGAAAAAGTGAGTGCGTATATGAATATATGATTTATATATTTTATTTAAGTAAGTAAATTTATCTAATTATTTATTTTTTAAGTCTAGTATAATGGCAGATGCTATTTTTATAGGTGGCATGTAGATGAATCCCCCACGAACAATTCATCGACATCAAATTTTTAAGGCATTGACAAGTTTTAAATACTATAAAGACTTTGGAAATCTAAGGAAAATAGAGATCTGCTCATAATATTGTTAAAAGAAGTCAAAAAGCAAAGGGATCACTTGAAAGGAGCGCTAAAAGAAATAGAAATAGAGAGGGATCAACTAAAATAAAGATTAATTTTGGCTGAAGAAAAAGAGAATGGCCTAAAAAATTTATTGTATGGTTTGTTGTTGGTGTTGACTTTTTAAAAATGTGTAATAGGGGATGTAGGGAGACTGAATAAATTGATATATAATTTCTTAAATCAATTGTAGGTGCAGTCTATAACTAATAGAGAATGACTGCTATAATATTTACCATCAATCTCTATAAACTATGATAATAACTGAATTGATAATATAATGCAACATATAACAATAAACATCAACTTCAAGTTGTTGTTCCCAATGATAACAATTTATAAATAACTAAGTAGGTGTTCTATAATAAAAAATATTAACGGTATTAGCTATAATAAGATGCAATAACTAAACAAAATTCCATCCGTAAAGATCAACACAATAAAGAGCAAATTTATTTGTCATCCTTGTAATAGGGATGTAGGGGGACTGGATAAATAGATATATGATTTCTTAAATCAATCATGGGTGTAGTTTATAAATAACAGAGAATGACTTCAATAATATTTATCATCGGCCTCTATAAACTATGGCAATAATTAAATTAGTAACATAATGTAATATAAATAGTAAGGATCAACTTTAAATTGATAGTTTTCAATGATAGTAGTCTATAAATAATTAAGTAGGTCCTTTATAATAAAAATCATCGACTATATTATTTATAAGAGAATGCAATAACTAAACATAATTTCATCAGTAAAGATTGACACAATAAAGAGCAAACTTATTTGTCATTATTGAGTTGTCAAATATATGTTATCCAATTATCCATATAAAATCAAACCGTTAAAAATTATTTATTTCAAGTTACCAAAGTACATGTTATTAATTGTTTTGGCTAACACTTCGCTCATTTTTGAGGTGCTCAACAATGCCCATCACGTCCACTTTCTTTTCATTGTTATCTTTTTTTTTCATTTTCTTCATCTTTCTTCTTCTCTTCATTTACTTTTTTCTTCTCATTTTATTTCTCGTCTTCTTCTTCTGATGATTTCTTGCCTTCTTCTATCTCCCCCTCCTATTCATTCACTTTTTCTTTATCAACTGTCTTCTTTTTTTCTTCTTCTTCTTAGTTCTTCTCACCATGTTCTTCTGATTTCTCCTCATTTTCTTCTTTTACATTAGGTATCATCTCTACATATTTTTCTTCTTTCTTATCTTCTTTATGTTCTACCTTCTCTTTTTATGTTTCTTCTTTCTTCTCTTCTTCTATTTTTTCATCTACTACTATAAGGTCAATCGCTATAAATGGAAGTTGTTTGAGGTTTACTTGACATCGGATACAAGAGGAACTGTCGACATGCGCTACATTATTTTGAAAGAATCACAAAAAATTATGGAAGTAAATTAATTAGGAAGAACAAAAAATAAATTAGTTTACCTTGATCCTGATGTTTCTTCTTGTTCTTCTCAGTTCTCCTCAACCTCTCATTTCTAATATAAAAAGCAATATCAATCACAATTTTCTTGAGTAAAGCAGCACACTCTCGTAGATATCCATCATTAGAAGTGCCCAATACAATTTTTCGTCCACTAGATTCAGAATGATAACAAGTATGTGTTGGACATGAAACATAATTGTGATCACCTAAATTTTTTTCTTTGTCCACGACCTCTACTAATGAATTGAGGAAACTCATGACTTTTAACTCCACCCTTAAGGCATTGCTGAATGTGTCCTTAACTTCTTTCTTATATGGCTTAAATGTTTTCATGTAGGTTTGCTTTATCTCATGAACAATAAGGGTAAAGTATCGATGAACAATTTATAAAAAAATAAATATAAATTACATGACATTCACTAGTTTAAAAATATCATTATATATTAATAAGTAAAAATTTTACCTTTGTACTATTTTCTTTATAAATAAATGAGTCACCTTTCATTATGTTATCGCTCTTCGACATGTGCCATCTAAGTAGATAGAGAATAGGCAAAGGAGAAATCAGTGACTTTTCGACATACTTTTCAAGATAAAAGAAAGTCTCATATATCAAAACCTGCACCTAATAAAAGTATAAATAAATCTATAAGGTCTATGTATTACTACATAAATAGGTAAGAGTCTAAAATAAATCGATAATATGATAGATAATAAGCACCAAGAATGCCTAGAAAAATTCGTATAAAGTGTACGATGCATTATTCTTCTCAACAAATGCTTCTTCCTGCTTGTTCAAATCAATATTATTCTTCTTTAAATAGCTCAATGTTAGACCAAATGACTCTTTTCCACACGGATAACTCTCAAAGAAATCTAAATCAACCGATATTTTGATGTGGTTTGAAGCTACCCTTTTTTACGGGCCCTTTGCTGACAGCATCGAGTGCACGAACCAAAGTAAAGAGGACTTTAACTTTTGTTGTTTACTCAATCGATTACCTTTATCAAGCTAATCAGCCTTGCAACATTGATGTTCTTGTTTTTCGTCACCTTAAAATGAAATCTTTCACCATTTTGGAGGACTTTATTCGTTTTTGATACACGAAGATATGCTGAATAATTTAGCCCCGTAATCAGAGTAAATTCCTTTATGCCGAAATAAGTTGTCTTATCATTCACACAAAATTAAATTTTATGTAATTTTTTATATTTTTGACATGTCGCAGTAACATATAATGGACCATCTGTCCATTGAATTTAAAATATTTCCACAAATGTCTCAAGTGTCCAAAACAGGTTTGGTTAAAGTCAGCATAGAGCTTTTGTTCAACTAAAATCTTTTTAAATTCCCAATAAATCGTCATCATTGCTTTTACTAAAAACTTTGCTGGAAAATAATCTGAATCATTCATCCACATAACTAGGTCATAGAACTTAACGGAGATATCTCTTGCATAAATTGGCAAGGATAGGTGTATTGCCTCGTATTAATCTTAGCTTAATTCAGCTCACAGCTATATGTTAAGAGGTCCAAGCCTTGAATTTTTTAACTATGTGTTGAGGACTTAGTCATTTTTAAAACCCCTAAACTTTGATAATTTTATATTTAACCTTTCCGACCTTAGGATGTCGATTTTCCAGTTGATTCATGATTGGGATTGTTCAAAGTATGTCTCGGGTGAGTTTTAAAATTTTTGGACGAGTGTAGGGGCATGTTTGGAAAACCAAAATAGTAGCACCACTAGGATAAATGAGTGCTGCCCCCCATCCCCCAGTCCACTGGGGTAAGGCGGGCGCCGCCCCTTCCATTCCACCGCTCTAAGGCGGGCGCCGCCCGGCCTAGTCTGCTACTACAGGGCCTGCGTTGCCCCCTTCTTATTCCATCTAGCTTTGTTATTGACATTTTGAGGGTATTTGGGTTAATTCCCTTCCCCCAACTCGTCAATAACATGAATTTGGGACTCCCAAGGTGCATTATTTTCCCTTTTAATTATAAATCCTCTCAAGAAAAACCCTCTTTCTTCACAAAGACAAACCCTAACTCTTTCATAATAAATCAAGGAACTCAATCTTCAAGTTTAAGAAATTCTCAAGGAATCTTAAAGAATTCACCTAGTGAGGTTTGTGGATATTCATCCATGGTCCCTTTCATCCATGGGGCCCAAAATCCTCTTTTTATTTAATTTATGAGTTTATACCTGTTCTTGATGAAATAAATTCATGAATCGCTTGTTAATTCAATTTCAAATTATGGTTACAAGTGTTTTCAAGTAGAATGAGTCATATCATGCTTCAAGTGTTGCAATTCCTATGTCATGATCCATTGATTACAAGATTAACCCTCAAGTCATGAATTTAGCCATGTAATCATGTTGTTTTTCTCATTTTTAAGGCACTCCATGTCCAAGTTTATGATTACTACATGTTTGATGAAATGTCCATGTTTTGGGTCTTTGAACTATGATTTCATGCTACAGTATTTCAAGTTTGATATTATATTTTATAATCATTTAGTGCTGGTGGGTTATGAACGCCCGATACCTAGTTATTTACACAATTTTAGTATCTCAGAAATGATTTCAGTTGAACCATGAGTATTATCATTAAGTCAATTGTTATGATTAAAATATGATGAGCAATGCCAGTTGTATGTTCAATTGTATCTAATTCAACGAAATTTAATACCAGTGTCAGTTCAGTTGGGGGTAGGATTTATCATTGAGCGAACCTAGGGATGGGGGCTAAACCACCAGTTAGGACTGAGTCCTTAGTAGCAGTCCCTAAGTTCAAGAACTATGTAACTATCATAGGATTATGAAATGTCAGCTACCAGTTTAGGACTGACACTCTCTTAAGAGTCATCCACCAGTCTAGAACTAGTTTTTTAGTCCTTTGGGACATCAGATTACTGGATCTACACAGTCAGTGTTAGTACCCGTGGCACAGTACTGACACCCTTCCAATTAGGGGTACATGTTGGACCCTAATTATCTCACATTGAGGTATGTCAGCTAGATGATACCTTCCAGAGTCTCGGTACAATGTTCAGTATATTTTAGTTTAGGTTTGGTTGACCAAGTGTACAAAACCTTAGTTATTCAGTTATACAGATTTCAGTTATTCAGCTTACAGATTATTTCAGAAACATATTTGTACTTGGTTTTGGATTCAGAAACCTTATATGATCATGCATTTATGTTCAATTATTCCCATGCATTTTAGCTAGTCCTCATCTTATACACCAGTACATTCAAAGTACTGACCACATACTTTTCTTTGCACTATGTTGTCTTATAACATAGGTTCAGATTCTCAATTTTCCGACCACTCTTAGATAACTTAGCGACATTCAGTAGCAGCAGTGGTGGGTCCTCATCTATAGAGTAAATGATCTTCTATTTTAGTTATTTTTGTATTTTCATATTCTCAGTCAGTTGGAGTTAGTTGGGGGTCTGTCCCTTTGACTCTTCAGTCAGTTTAGAGGCTTCCAAATACTTAGTTAGATAGTTAGTCAGTCATTTTAGTATTATCAGTTATTATCAGATATTTTAGAAGTGTTTTAATTCATGTTTCAGTATCCAGTTTTACAGTATTTTATCAGTTTATTTTCCACATACGTTATATCAGTGCTACTATATTCAGTGCTCACAGCAGGTATCGGCTCATAGGTTAGCTTGTGGTCACTTGTGACTGTAAGCACCATTGTCACGACTAGGGGGTAGCCTCGGGTCGTGGCAATAGGGAATCATCATCCTCTCCATCTCTACTATCTCTTTTGTTCTCATCTTTACCGCTATCATTTCACTTTCTCCTTTGTTTTTTCCTCCACTGTCCTCAACATCATCACTCTTTTATGCACTATTTTCCTCATATTCCTCAGTCTTTACAATAATTTTTAATTCACTTTTCGACTCAGGTTCTTCAATTGCAACTTTTTTCCTCTTTGATGTTTTAAAAATTTCTTCTACTTTTTGCTTTTTACTGCTAGAAGAAGTCGAAGAAGCCCCTATTTTCTTTTAAATTTACCCATTTATGATCTATAAGAAAAAATAAATTCGTAGTGGTCAATCTATCAGCCACTAGTCTATTAACATACATAGAGAAATACTTAAATCAAATATGCAAAATAAGTAGCAACTGTTCCAGAAAACAACAATGCAATTGACAACAACAAGAGCACCATTAAAATTTATCAAATTCAGTAAAAAATTCAAAATCGACAGGCAATATAAACATATAAAATTTTAAAAATTCTAGCCATTATCCAAGCGAAACACAATTAAATATGCGGAATCAAGAACAAGAACTAAAAACTCTCAAATTTTGACTGATTTAATCAAGAACAATATAATTTTCATAAAAACCTAAGAATCACTACATAAAAATGCAAAAAATAAATATCGTAAAATGAAGCTAAAATTGATCAGGAAAAAAGATTAAACATACTTGAGCAAGAGAAGATTAAAGATTTCGACTTGGGGGAGGAAGAATGGAGATAAATGTTTTAATTCTTTGTGGTTTCAAGAAAAATCGAGAAGAAAAAATATTTGAGGATAGAGAGAAAAGTTATTGGATTTATTAAATGAATTTAAAAAAGAATTGAATATTTAATAAATTTAAAAAGAGATCTTGTTATATTTTTACAAACTTGTATTTTATTCTCAAATTTTAAAAACATTACAGAGAATCCACACCTCCACTCCACCCCCCAACCCTACCTCATTTTTTACTTTTTTCATACTCTAACCCAAGAAAATAAAATAAAAGAAATTAAGTGGGTATGCACTTAACTACATTTTCAAAATGGGTATGATACTTAATATTATTCAATAAATATGCCTAATCATGCTTTAATTTGGATGTTATTTGGACTTTCCTGGACTTGTTTGATCGAATCCAATTCTTAAACAATCTTTCTCACCAACTAGCTTTCTTAGGTATAGGAACATAATCTATTGGATTTCATTTGATATAATAAGCATGATCCACCTAAACCAAAATTTATCCCTTTTACAAGTCAAACCTCATTGTTTTATTATCTTATGTTTATATATTAGTTGAAAATTCCTAGCACTTGTTGGTAAGCGCATTGTTCCATGATACTAGAGCTCTCCTAGTAATTTGACTAGTGCCAGATCATACGTAGCTTCAGCCAAAAGCCTAATAACCTTTATAACCTTAGCTGAAAGTAAAAAGATTTGAGACCAATTAGCGTGGATGCCAAATAAAATTGACTTTTTGAACTGGACTACAACAACATATTCACTGTAATTCTGCAAACACTGAGTCAAGTTTTCCACATAGCTTCTTAACATTTCATCCACTACAAAAAATGGATCTAATTGCGGAGGTTTATTTGCAGAGGTTTATTTTAACACCTATAAAATTATATAAAATGCGAAGGTTAAAAACTTGTCGCTAAAATTTATAAATTTGTGGGGGTTTTAACCCCCGCTATCCATCCCAAAAAAAATAGAGCGTACTGCCGTAAAAAAATTCCCTCGTTTTAATTTCCCTCAAATACCAGCTCTCTCTCTTTTTTTTTTGAAATTCCTAAATAGATGCTCAGTACTCTCATTCCTCTCATTCTCAGTAAGTATACATACCCATTTTCTTCTTCTTCTTCTTTTCACTTGGAAATTCCTCTTATTGATTTTCTTTTTTAAGGAATTTTTAGTGCTATTTCTTGATTTCTACGATCTTGAAAATGTTATGGAAATTGTTGAGAAAGGAAAAAGATGTCAAATTTTAATGGGTATTTTTTCTTTTTTGACCAAAATCAATTGACCAAAATCCAAGTAGAAAAGGGGTTTTCGGGTATAGTAGGAAAAGGGTTTCGGGTGCATTTGTTGCGTGTACTAAATCCCCAAATGTATTGATCAAAATTTTTTTGATTTTAGTGTGAGATTTTATTGAATAGATGGCAGGGTGAGATATTGTTCATGTCGAATAGATGTTATGGTGATACACAATTCATATTGAATAGTTGGTATAGTGATATATTTTTATTGTTGATTAGTTCATATGTTGAGATATAGTTCCTATTGGTTGGTTCGTATGTTGATATATAGATTAGTTTGTATGTTAGTATTTAGTTCCTATTGATTAGTCCATATGGTGATATTCAACACTTTTGGAGTGGGACTACACATTTGATGCAATATACCTGTGGATATATAGAACTATTTGTTACCTTTCTAAAAAAAAGTTTGTATGGTGATATATAGTTCCTGTTGAATAGATGGTGTGTTGATATATAGTTCTTGTCCAATAGAAGGTAGGTTGATATATATTTCCTATAGAATAAATGGTATGTTGATGTATAGTTCCTGTTAAGTAGATGGTATGTTGATATGTAGTTCCTATCGGATAGTTGGTATGTCGATAGTTCACAGTTAAATTGTTGGTATGGTGATAGCTCAGGTAGGAAAATTTAGAAAAAGGGAATGCTAATAGTTGGGGCATGAAACTCGCAAAAGAATGATAATTAATATGTTCTTGGACAGAGGAAAAAAAATCGCCTAGCATTTTTAGATAGAAAGTTTTTAAATAATATTTGTGTTCTGATGGTGTCTTTTCCAAGTCCATAGCAGGGTCTTAACAATTTTTTATCATAAAATTTTTTATATATAAGTGTATAGGAATACATACCTATTTTTAAGCTTATGCCATTTAGACTGTTAGTATATGTAATGGTAATCTTCTTTAAAATAAGCCTGATGTATCTTTATCTTTCCAGAAATAAACTTGGTTCTTACATTTCAGTTGGTACCACTAAGATATGTGATAAGTATAATATATGAAATGGAATGTTCATGAGCAATTCTTGGACAGGGTCTGATTGATTAATGCGATAATAACTTACATGCTCTTCTATGGCAGTTGACAAGTCAACTATTGATATCTCCGAGAACCCACTAAACAATCTCCAACCCCTACTGCTCTTTACACTCTTCTTACTCTCAACTATTGTCTTTCTTGGGTCTACCTGGATTCTATTGGTCGCATCCAGTTTATCAGGAATAATGTCATGACCCAAACTAGGGCCTGGCCGTGATGGACATCCCGAACTATAAAGGTCCGGGTGTCCTACTCTATCTGGTAATCATGCACAACATTCATATAGTAAAAGAAGATGCGAAAATATAATCTGATACGAAAACATGGTCATACTCTGGATTTAGTGTTACAATAAGCAATGAAATCTGAAATCAACTAAACAACATCTGGAACAGTCTGCGAAATCTCTACTACATAATCAAATGACAACTGTTTGAAACTGGGACAGGGCCCCCAGTGGACCTAAACCAAAATAAATAAAATAATCTGAAAGACACAGGCCTTCTAGAATTAAGAAGGCTCACCAACTGCATACTTCACTACTGTTTGAAAACTCTACTGTTTAGCAGGACCTCTGAACTGAGCTTTAGACCCTGGGAGGCAGAGGGTCAATACAAATGTACTGGTATGCAGGGCAAACCCAAAATAATAATTTATATTCAACATATATGAGAGCAATTTAAAACAGTTCATAAACACATCATATGATAAAAAATCACATGGGCATTTTCGAAAGACTCTGAAAAAAATCATCTGAACTCTGAGACATTCTTTATTTTACTTCTACGCTAGGTGGTATACCCTACAACTCTGAAATTTCATGGCCTATATGCAATCCACCATTGACTCAGCGGGGAAGCCTCAAACCCAAGTGTGCCGCAAGGGTTGGAGTCTCTGGCTCTGCTACGCCACACGGCTGTCGCCAGCGTAAAATAATATACCCGGATCGGCAAATCACGGTTTTAGGTTAAGAGTTACTTAAACTCAAACCTTCTTCGGGTAACCACCTAAACCTCTTTAAGCTCAGTTTTAACTCTTTAAAACATGCATTCTCTGAAAACATACTCTGAAAACTCTAATTCTGTTATGGAATACATTTATATGGTATGGTCATACCATTGACTTGCAAGTCACATCTCTGAGTCATTATTAGCATATTATAATATCTATTTCATAACGTAAATCTGGGACCACCATATCAATAAATCATTTCAAGAAACTCTTTTTAAAGCTCATGTAAACATATGCAAGAAACTCTCTTTTTCACCATTTCAAACACACAAGGTGGTCATGTCAAAGATATCAATCATATGCAATTATTTCTTTTTAAGACAAGGACAAAATAATATCAATAAACTCCCTCTCATCATCATCAAAATCATGTTAAATACTTAAATATTGAAAATATCCCCTTCAAAACATTAAACAAGCATCTCAAATCATTTCCAACAAGTTCATCAACTCTAAATCATGAAAGAGAGAGGTTTCAATAATAATGCTCTCAATCAAATCTTCAACATCATAGATATTCATATAAGTTTAAATCAATTTAAGGGGGAAAGGCCTAAAGACCAAAACAATAATACTATCCAAGCATCCATAATACGAAATTCCAAGCATAAGTTTCAAAACCCCTTTAAAATTCATGCTTGATAATCTTTAAATCATGTTCTAGTGTTGAAAAGACCATGTAGTTCTTAGAATAAACCCTACGTACCTTAATTTAGAAAATTTTGAATGAACTCTCGCGTTAGGGATTCTATACGTACAATTGATGGGTGCTTCTTGTAGCCCTCGCAATGGGGATTCCGATTCTTGAAGAATTAAGGAAAAGCTACGATTAAATCTTGAGATATATTGATTTTTGGGTTGAAACCTTATGGAGTGTTCTTGGTGATTTTGAGAGAAAATATGAATAATGTGGTCGTTCGGGAGTAAAATCTCGTATTTAAGCTGATAAGGGTGGTGAAAAATACCCAATATATCCTAAATGAGATGGAATAAAATATAACTGGAAGCCCGATTTTATGGGCCACTGCAATGCGCCACTATCGCGGTGGCTCATGGAAATTGACGAATGGGATTTTTAGGGTCACTGCGACGCGAAGCCATCCCGTTGTCCCATTGGTTGGGGTCTGGAAATTTAGCGCGATGCGCCACAATTGCACTTGGAATTTGACAATTGTTAATTAGACTACCTCCGTGATGCGCCAAGCACCAAAATGACGGTGTTTTATGACTAGGACTTAAATTAGCCATAACATCTTACCGGGGTATCCGATTTGGGTGAATCTTATATCGATGAAAATCCCATTCAATTTCCCACACTACATAATTTATTAACATGGAAAATTTGTATAGGATTTATGGCTTTTGGATCATCTATGCATAGAACAAAAACAGTTATTTCTATGCATAGATGGCGAATGCTCTCTCATTTGAGAAACATTCGCCAAACACAGTGAAGTAGTTAATGGTCCATTTTACTTAAATCTTACATATGTCACTGGTTAAAACATAACATGAGAGAGCATATTATGAAAAAGTATGCATGAATATGGGTTGGTATAACCACATTCTAGTAAAAAAATAAATTAAATTTGTTGCACTTTTGTACATAAATTGCAGGTTATTCCAAGAGAACGTCTCAGCTTTGTGAAACAACATGGTCTAGGCTTAAGTCCTGTATGCCTGGCTGCTCAGTTCAGTATCTAATGCCTCCGTGGATGAAACTAAACCAACATTTACGGGCATAATCAAACTTATTCCTTATTTATCAACCAGATGCAAATTCCTGTGGTACTAGGTACTTGTAATGACCCGAAATCGTCTCCCGAGACGTCACATGGTGCCTAAGGCTACGAGTATCCCCAAGCTAACCCTTAGAGACGGTTTTCACCAATGACACTCAATTCGAGATAAGAATGGACTCAACACTAGCATAGTCATATCACATGAAAGGAAATATGAAAAAGATACTAGGTCCATAAGACCACAATATAGAGAAATCTCAACAAAACCACAATATCAAACAATCAACATATCACAAGTCTGACAAGCCTCTACAAATTAAAATCTAGAGAGTCGTTGGGACAGGTCCCCAACTGACTCGAAATAAACTAAAGATAAAACATAGTCTCTCAAGTAAGGTAAATATCTGAAGATCGGTCCTCGAACCATGAGGACTCACCACTGTAGAAAACGTAGGCAAGGTACTCGAAGAATCATGGGCGAGGCTAGGACTGAGCACCTGAACCTACATTATGACACAATGTAGCACATAGACATATATGTGGATCAGTACTTGAAATGTACTGAGTATGCGAGGGTGAATGCATATGAAAAAAATAGTAACAATCTTCTTTAATCAAATCATGTATGCATTATGAGACGACTCACATGGCTTAAACAAGTATAAAATATAAAGCTCATAAGTCATGTAGAATGGAGCTTGTAACACAAATCTTGTGAGTCATCATTGTTTAATCTCAAAATTCAAAATCTTCTCTTGTTCTCGATACCCAAAGGCTAAGGGACTTTAAACAATACTTTTAACTCATGCATAATTCTCATGGAGAGTAAAACTTATTCAATACTCAATATTTCATAACTATTTAGAACACATATACTTGGAATTCAGAATCATATAACTTGAAAACATACTTGAAGGCATTTCATTCACTTTAGGAAAATATCTCATCTCAAGATTTAGGAAAATCACTCATCTCAAATGCAAAGGCATTCTAGTTTATGGAAACAACTTATCTCAAGGCTTTATAAAAAGTACTATAACAAGGGAAGATGCTTTCATTTAAAAAATAACTCACATCAAGAAAATATTTTAGTTCGGGAAACATCTCTGCAATTCAACCATTTAGGAAAATAGCTTATAGGAAAGAAAAATAAGTAATTGATCTCGAAGTCTAAATGTCAAGGGAGGTTCTCGTAACTGACGTAAACCATGCGAGCTACATGGAGTCCAACATTTTGTCCTCCTAAGGAAGAGACCCCATGTTGGGGAGGAACATCATACTCTTGCCAGGTAGTATAGCCTAGATCTAGTGATCACTAAACAAAACTCGGCCTCGGGCCCAATCATAATTATCATAAACTCGGCCTCAGGCCCAACCTGTAGTGGCACGTAGTTTTGGGGTAATAAACCGTAGTAACTTACCCACTCGGTGCTAAATACTACTCCCTTTAGATTATCTACGCTCATCTCATAAAAAAATCTACTTTTAGAAAAATCATATGGTCACCACGAACCCAATAGTCAAATCGATAATCTCATATAGTGAAGTGGATTTCAAAGCTCAAGGACCATTAGGTCAATTCATTTCTCAATCATCTCAAAATACTCAAAACAGGGTGCTCATAGCACAAGAGTTCATAATTTCACAAGTCTCTAATAGGGCTTACTAATGATACGCCCAAATTACAACTCTCGTTAGAAAGTGTAAGCGGTCGCTGTCAAATATAGAATCCAACTGGGTTGGGTGTCAAATCCCACAGGGAATACTATAATCACTAAGTACTGCGATTATTATTA
>NC_061115.1:68545817-68548633 GCF_002878395.1 Capsicum annuum
TGTCTGCCAATTAACCCAAGGCCTCTTTATTTCCCCTATATTGCTACACCAAAATAATTAAGAGTACTCTCTAAATTGTATTCATCATATTTAGAGGGGGATTCATTACTAATAAATAGTGAATAAGACTACTTGGAAGGACATGATTAATCAAAACTGCTCTTTCTCCAAATGATAAAAGCTTTCCTTTCCATCTCTGCAACTTACGACTTATCTTATTCATGATATACTGATAATAATCTTTTTTATTTCTCATATAAAAAATTAGACAACCTAGATAAGTTAAAGGGAACTCCTTCCTTAATATTCAAGTAACCACTTCTGCCATAACAACTCCATTAGAGACACTTTTATGCACATATATTTTACTTTTTTGTTTATTGATCGTCTGTCCTGATACTTCTCTATATCTTTCTAGAGCTCATATAACCAGTTGTAAGGTTCCACCTCCGCTTTACACATTATGATCATATCATTTGCAAAGGCTGGATGATTTATTTTTGGACTTCCCCTTGGCATGCCAAACAATTTGAATTCTTTTTTCTGCATCAAAGTATTCAAACTTCTGGACAGTACCTATTCTGCAATTATTAACAAAGTGGGTGATAGTAGATCACCTTGTTTCAGGCCCCTTATGGATTTGAAGAATCCTTTAGGTTGACCATTTTATAAGATTGAGTACTAGTTATTCCCTAAGAGCCTGTACACTATATCTATTATAATTTCAGAAAATCTTAACTCTTTCATTACTTTGGTATGAAATAACCACTCCACCCTGTCATAAGCCTTCATCATATCTATCTTAATAACAATGTTTGAAGGTTTACCTCTTTTTTTTATTTCTGAAATTATTTGCTGGACCACAAATATATTCTTAGCAATGCTTCTCCCTTGCATAAATCCAGCTTATTCTGGTGAAATCATATGTGGCAGTAAACTCTTAATTCTCTCATGAATAATTCTTGAGAAGATTTTATTCATAAAATTACTAAGTGAAATAGGTCTCATGTCAGAAAAGTTATTCACCACTAAGTTTTTGGTAGCAATACTAAATTAGTATGAGTAACGAACCTTGGGAGTTCAAATCCACAAAAGAAAGCTATCACTATTCTATAAATGTCCTTCCTAATAATCTCACACATATCTTGGTAACAGGCACCTATTATTCCATCTGGTCCTCCTACACTATTCCTATTCATTCCCATGACAACATTTTTGACTTCTTCTTTAGTTTGGATTCTTATGATTTCCTTATTTTTCTCTGCACCTACCAAAGTAGGTAATTCTTTTAGTAAAGAAAAATCTTCTGCATCCTTCTGCTTTGTAAATTGTTGCTAAAAGAACTCAACAGTTGAAGCTTCAATATCTTCCTGATCCTCCATCCAATCCATCTCATCATTATGGATTGTTTTTATTTTAAGCCTTCTCATTCTTCCTTTGACAATTTTATGGAAGAATTTAGTATTCCTGTCTCCATCCTTAAACCATTCAAATCCTATTTTTTTGCCTCTAAAAATCTTCTTCCCTTTTAAGATGTATGTTTAATTCAACTCAAGACCTAAAAAAATTTTCTTTATTTGTTCATGATAGATATTTTTTAAATTTCTTCTCCCTTACCTTTATTATATCTCCCAATGCAGCAATTTCCTAATAGATATTCCCAAATTTCTCTTTACTATACCTTTAAGAGTAGATTTGGTCATTGCCAACTTCTGTTGAAAAATAATAAAAGAATTGCCCTCTATCTCTATTTTCCAATTCTGCTTAATCACCTAAATTCATGATTCTTCACTCAACTAGAAATTGAGAAATTTTAAGGATCTACCTGTCTGCTCCTTCTCTTTTCTAATTTGAAGAAATAAAGGGGAGTGATCAAAACCACTTCTAACCAAATGCTTTACTTCTATGGTTTGAAAAATCTCCTACATTTTGTCATTGTACAAAATTCTATGTAATCTTTTAAAATTCATTCGTCATGAGTTTTTTCATTCAACCATATATACTTACTCCCCTTGAAATCATATTACTCCATATTGCATAAGCTTATACACTTATTAAAATCCTGTGTTTCATTGATAGTAACAGGTAGTCCTCCCAGATTTTCTTAATCTCTCCTTAAAACATTAAAATCCCCTTATATCAACCTAGGCTCTTGAATAGAACTTGCCATATCTGCTAGCGAATCCCACAACACCATTCTTTTATTTTGAGAGCATTTAGCATATACTAAAGTAACCACAACTGATATTCCTAAATGTTGATTTTCTAACTTCATAGACAACTATTGTTCTTCATCTTTAATCATACTATATTACACATTAGCATCCATGAAAGCTCATATCTTCCTGGATGTATTCACAACTTCATGCTGCTTGCCCAATCTTCTTCTATAATCTTTAATGTTATAACTTTCTTGAAAGGGCTCCATTAGCCCTATGAAAAATAATTTATGTCTCCATTGTAAGGTTATTAACTTGGTAAATGCTTTTTATGTATTAATCAACCAAATGTTCTAAATCAAAGTATTTATCTTGCTTTATTTTTAACGTATGGCTCCTTGTCTGCGTAGTGGTTGACCTTGCATTCTTTGTTTTCTTCTGTGTTTTTGCTTGTTTTGATTTCATTAATTCTATCTGCTTAGGTGACAAATTAGCTTCAATATCTACATTTTTTATATTACCTTCCAAATCTTCCATATCCAAATCTTTTTTATTTTTATTATAGCACTCTACCATATTTTTTGTTTAGATTGCTAAGGGTAAAACCCCTTTAATCACCAATAATTCCTTATCTTATTTCTCTTACTCCAACACCAT
>NC_061115.1:68869970-68880530 GCF_002878395.1 Capsicum annuum
TGACCCAACTTTTACTAACATAATCATTGGCCAGACGGGCGGCATATATGGATTATAGCCACCCACCAGCAACGGAAACTCTTTGATTATTTACCAAGATTGTGGATACCATGTGCGAAATATAAGAGAAGAATATTATTTGAATTGTTGTTGTATCTAAATTGTTGCATTGAGACCCTATTTATAGACACTAAACTAAACTCCTTTTCCAAATAGGATTCTATATATTATTCTTATTCCTACTCATATTCTAACATATATCATGTTGAAGTGTGTGACCATCTCATCTAAAAGCTTGAGAGCACACTTTTATTATTTAATTACACTCTCAACACACATAATGAAAGCCTACTTTGCAAATGGTTGTGGAGATTCAATAACGAAGAGGACACACTTTGGAGGAAAGTTATTAAAAGGTTTAAGTATATTAAGTATGGCCTTATTAATCCATGGACCACAAAAAATCCACCTTATAGTTTTGCACCTGGAAACAAATCAGATATCTTCGGAAACATTATCTGCAAACGTAAGCTTCAAAGTTGGTGATGCAACAGAAATAAATTTTACAATGACGCTTGGTTTGGATATATCTATCAAGGATTCCTCTCAGATTTATTGTTTTGCTGCCAATCCAACGATAGTTTTCACAGGGTATAGTCGCTAAAGGAATTGAAATGACAGGGAGTTAGAAAGAATGTATACACTAATACAGCATCTTAATAATCTTCCACCGTGTAGCGCCCTATAGAAAGGAAAAAAAAAAACTTACTCTAAATGCATCTTAATGCTTGAATGGCTCCGTTTAGTTACCGCAAGTTGTTTGGAATAGACCTTAGAGTTGATTTCTAAGTGTGAAATATACAACTTTTCTTGATAAGGACATATATAGAGATGTAACAATATAATATGTAATTGACCGAGTCCAAGGAGAGTATAGATGATAACTATGTCAAGGGAATTCAATAATGGGATTAGTGTTTCTTACACATGAGAAACGTGAGACAAGACCTCATTTTGGAGCATTGGTCACAGTTGATCAAGAAGATTCTTGGATGGTTTTAAAGTGAAACCAACCTGAATTTTGATGTATGTTTTACCAGCCACATAATAGATCTCGATAAACATAAGAGGGCTATGAAATTTTGCACCAAATTCACTAAGTTCTTGGCAAAAATGATATTGCATAAAGGGTTTTAAATGATCACCGCAAGGTATTAACTTTTTTAAAAAAAAAACAAGCAGCATTTCCTTGGTATCTTTTGAAAGCAGCTCAAGACCTCTCTGGGTCTCCATATCCAGCAGCTACATTGAGAGGGGTGAGCGAACGAGTTCTTGACAAGCTTTAGAATATTCAACAGTCAAATGTTTTACAACGGTTAGAATATAAGTAGGAATAGGAATATTATATAGAATCCGACTAGGAAAATGATTGTAATGTCAGTGTCCTAGTTTAAAAAGGAATCCAATGTAGTGTATATAAATAGAATCTCAATATAATAATTTAGATACAACAATTCAATAATATTTTTCTCCTATATTTTTCACATGGCATCAGAGCATTCGTGAGAAAAATATCGTTCCAGCATCATTGTGTCGTTTTTCGGTGACGGAAACCACTGTCCAAATAAATATCTTTTCGGCCAGTGCATTTCAAGACAAACCAACACCACCATCTGGTTCAGAACTTCCCAACGAGCAAACCCCAGACTCGCCGGAAATAGGTGTCACACACGCCCTCACGCACTGCCAAAATATATTCTTCGGGGAGCGGGTCATCTCCACGCCCCGGCGAGTGCAACGTCTTCCGGCCACTTTCTTCATTCCAAGGTTGCCCATATTATTATTTTTTGATTTCGAGCAACTTCCGGCTATAAGATCAATTTCGGCGAGTTTTCCTGTAAAATCAGAGATACAGATTTTTTTTAAGGTGCTGGCAGCAAATTTCCAGAATATTTTGGCTACAAAATTTTGATTTCACAATGTATTTTGGGTGTGATATTTTTCGCTCCAAAAATACGGAAATTGAAAGTTCAAGCCATCACTTTTGAACCCTTAATGAGGAGATTAGAAAATCAAACATCCCAGTCCATGAAGAATCAATGAGGGGGAGGTTGTTTTGGAAGATCTCAACCTAGGTACCTTTGGGAGTACACGTTTTGTTCATAACTTTACCCCAGGATAAGATAAATTAACCCTTTGTGCTCTCAAATGTGTCTTTCTTGGTTATCTCAAGTACAAAAGGGATATTGTTGCTACTCACCTGATCTTCGTCGGTTCCTTATGTCAGCTGATGTCACATTCTTTGAGTCTCGACCTTACTTTGCATCTTCTTCTGATCCAGATCATTCTTAAGGCTTCTACCGTCACTTCTACATCTCCCTCCATGGTGTCACCAGTCTTACCTACACAGACTTTTGAAGAATCTAAATTACCTTCTACAACTTCATCTACAGTACCAGTGCCACCACTCCTGACTTATCATTATCGTCCACGTACAGCATCAGGCTCAGATGATTCTCGTCCTGCACCTGACCCTGCACCTAATACAGACTTAACTCCTTCGATTGCACGTCAAAAAGGTATACGGTCCACTCATAATACTAACCCTCATTATATCATTTTAAGTTATCATCGTCTATCATCACTCCATTATGCCTTTATATTGTCTTTGTCCTGTGTCTCCATCCCTAAGTCCGCAAAAGAAGCACTTTCTCATCCTGGATGGAGACAGGCTATTATTACGAGATGTCTGCTTTACATACGAGTGAACTTGGGAGCTTGTTCCTCCCTTCAGGTAAATCAACAGTTGGTTGTCGACGGGTTTATGCAGTGAAAGTTGGTCCGAATGGCCAAATTGATCGACTAAGGGCTCGCCTTGTTGACAAAGGGTACACACAAGTATTTAGGCTTGATTATAGTGATACTTTCTCTCCCATAGCTAAAATAGCATATGTTGTCTTTTTTCTATCCATGGTTGTGTTTCGACACTGGCCTCTTTTTTAGTTGGATATTAAGTGGTGACTTTGAAGAAGAAGTTTATATGGAGCAACACCTGATTTTGTTGCGTAGGGGGAGTCTAGTCGGAGTCTAGTCTGCTGAGTCGATTGTGTTAGTCACTTTAAGGTCTAAATAATCTCCTAGAGCATGTTTGGAAAGTTCAGCATAGCAACTTAGAAGATTGGCATAATTCGCAGTGAAGCAGATCACTTTGTGTTTTATCGACATTCGACTTCAAATCAATGTATTTATTTAGTGGTTTACATTGATGATATCATTACGGCTGGCAATGAAAAGGTGGTATCATTAATTTGAAGCAACACCTCTTTCAGCATTTTCAGACTAAAGATCTCGATAGACTGAAGTATTTTCTAGGCATTGAAGCTGCTCAGTCCAGATCAGATATTGTTATTCGCAACGCAAGTATGCCTTAGACATTCTCGAGGAGACAGGAATAATGGGATGTAAACCCATTGACACTCCTATGAATCCGAATACAAAACTCCTGCCAGGACAAAGGGATCCACTCAATGATCCGAAAAGATATAGGCATCTAGTTGGTAAGTTGAATTATCTCATAATGACCAGCCCTGACATTTCCGATCTCCTGTGAGTGTTGTAAGTCGGTTTTTATGGATTCTCCCTGTGATAATCATTGGGATATAGTTGTTCTCATTGTGCGATATATTAAGTCAGCTTCAGGTAAGGACTAATCTTCAAGGATCGAGGCCATGAGCAGATTGTTGGATATACAAACGTTGATTGGGCAGGATCACCTTGTGATAAATGTCTTACATTCGAATATTGTGTGTTAGTAGGAGGTAATTTGGTGTCCTATAAGAAAAAGAAACAAAATGTGGTTGCTTGATCTAGTGCAGAAGCAGAATATCGAGCATTGACGCTAGCCACTTGTGAGCTAGTTGGGATCAAATATTTGTTGAGAGAATTAAAATTTGGAGAAATCAGTGAAATGGAACTTGTGAGAGACAACCAAGCAACTCTTCATATCGCATCAAATCCAATATTTCATGAGAGGACCAAGCACATTGAGATTGATTGTTTTGAGAGAAAAAATACTTTCCAGAAATATTGTAACAAAGTTTGTGAAATTGAGTGATAAGCTTGCAGATATTTTCACTAAGCCCCTTACTGGTTCTCTTATTACTTACATTTGTAACAAGCTCGATACATATGACGTGTATGCACCAACTTGAGCGGGAGTGAATATGAGGAGAAATAGGAATATTATATAGAATCCTACTTGGAAAGTGATTATAATGTCAGTGTCCTAGTTTGTAAAGAAGTCTAATGTAGTGTCTATAAATAGGGTCTCAATGTAATAATTTAGATACAATAATTCAATAATATTTTTCCCCTATATTTCTCACAACTACAAAAGAAAACTGTGAACGCCACTAATTCTTTTCATTGAAACCTTCAACACAAAGAGGGAAAATTTTAGGGCTCTTCACGAGAGGACATTTCTACTACTCCATTTCCAATTTCAATGTTCAATATGATAGTAAGTCATGATTGTGAGTAGAAAATGTCATTTTACATGGTATTAAAGTAATCCCAAACGTGGGTGTCATAGAGAAGATGATGATTAGTGTTAGGGCTAAATTGAGGTAGAAAATTTTATTTATGACCAAAATGAGTAGTTAAAACCTTGTACTGATAATAATTGGACTTAGAGGACGGGCATAACAAAGAATAAAATATTTGGATGACTTGATGTCAATTGTGATTCGAATAGTGTCATGTTTGAAGTATGAACTTGAATTGACGAAATTTACTTATGATTGAAGTAGATTGATATTGTTCAGGCATATTGAACGTGTTTGACGAGTTACTTGCTATTTTTTTATGACAGTGGTGTCTGAACCAGCTTTCGCACACTTCAATTAAATTCACGTGATATCTCATCTCCCACCAACAACAGATATCAAGTAACTATATCCACCAAGGCTAGGAAAAATGGGAAGAATCACTTAATTTTTTTGTCTCTGTTTTCAACCCATTTCATTGACCACTAGGCCACAACCTTGAGCGTTTAGGATGTACCTGTCATTAAGGAATATTTTTTAAAATTATCATGACTTTGAGCTTGTAAAAATGTTAGAAATGTCGGTATAAGCTTGTTTAAAGGGGTTATACCTTTGATTTGTGCTATTGATAATGTTATGAAACATATAGATACATACTTTTTTTATTTAATGCCTTCCAAATACAAATAGCACTTGAGCTGTGTTAAAAGATATTTCACGAATTTAATGATGTTGATGATGTAAATGTTCTATGTTCTCAAAGTATTATTTCGATTTTAACATTAAAGTTGATCTTTTCAAGAATGATGCTTTAAATATTCATGGACTAATCATGCCAAATTTTTTATGTTTATTTTTTTAAAATCCAGATAAATTCAATTGGCACAAGGCTAATCGGGAATGCATTAATAAAAAGAAGTCATGAAACAGGAAAGGAAACAGAAAGAAACTATATTTTAAGAGTCCCATGTCGTAAAAGGGATGGACAATTGGTCTCCTTATATGGACTTGGACAATCTTCCCCTCATGAGCTATCTTTTGTGGTTGAGTTAAGCACACGATCCATTCATTACATGGTATCAGAGCTAGGCTTATCCCAATTATTTGTTCACCGATGTTTGGCCCCCCATAATATATTTTTCATGCTCCAGTTAACGAGGTCTGGGCGTCTAGGAGAGTGTTAATTTTATACCACAACGAAAAAAGTGACGGCAATTGGTCTCCTTACATTGACTTGAACAATCTTCCCCTCATGAGCTAAGCTTTTGGGGTTGAGCGAGGCGCAAGATCCATTCTTTATACTATACAATCCTTTGAACAAGGGAAACAAGCTACCACTACTGAACTAAATCAACAACAACAGAGTTCCAAGCCGTGGTTTGATGCCATGTCCAGTCACCTAAGAGCACTCACCAGGAACTATGGAATCGAACACCAAAAAAGTACCAACGATATTAAATGTTTTGGAGTACTTTAGAACTGAGAGCACATTCGTTTGCGAAAGTTGAAAAATTTGTCGAGAAACTACATGTGCCGGTGTAGGATAGTAGTTCGAACCAATTCAGCAACTACTTATACTATTCTAAATAAAGAGGTACATTTAGGGTGCTAGCCCCTCAAAAATGTTAGATTCATACGGTATACGGTATACATGGTGAAACCGCCAAGACGTTCGGAGAAAGTGCAGAGATGAATGCACATATATGGCACATTATACCAACAGCTATCTTGTTGGGCGACATGGAAAGAAAGGAATTCAAGACTTTTTGTAACATCCCACACTTATTAACTCGCTAAGTCCATTTAAGGGAAAATTCGTCCTTTATTTTTTATTATTTTTGTAAATTTTGACCTTATCCCAAGTGATTAAAAGCCCTCTTTAATTCATCAGTTTCCACGTTTTCTTTCAGCAGGGCGTTATTTTTTTAGCAGATTAAATTTCCCTCTTTTCCATCAGTTTTCTGTACTTTAGAAACCCCTCTGTTTCCCTCATCTTAACACGTTAAAATCTCCTCCTTCTCCACCAGTTTTACACGACGAAACGTCTTCTTTCTCTTCTAAAACGCTGCTCTCAACAATCTCCAAAGAAATGGTTCAAGAAAACAAGTTCACATCACTTCTTCCAACTCATGTTTTTTCAATGTCTAGAGGTACTTGCTCATGCGTCTGGACGTTTTACTGTTCTCCAGTTCAAGTTGTTACAGATGAGCTAGAGTTGACGAAATCCACATACTCCTATCTCTCAATTAAATGCATAAATATGTTCTCGCAGATACTTTGGATAAGAAAACAAAAATAAAAATCTTTCTTTCTCCATCATCTTCCATCCTTTTAACTGTTGATCCGATCTGAACCAATTGTAGCTCTAAAGCCGCCTAAATAACTGTGCACTAGTTGTATGGCTGCTGCACTGGTTGTTTTGTGTGTTTTTCTTGTTGTCGCAAAATATGGACTGGCTTGCCTAATTAATAGCTCTCTGAAAATTGAACTCCCCATTTTGACATCATCTGATTCTTAGATTGGGCATCGGAGTTCAATTTTTTTTTTATGATAATAATTGCTTACTTCTACTGGGATCTCATGTTTAACCGCAGACAGTAGATGATTAGGAATACAACACCCTAGCCCAATCTTCCATGTCAAAGTCTCAGTCATGCCGTCATGTCATCATGTGAATGTTTTGTATTAATTTTATGAAACTCGTAAGTATAATTCTTGTTCCATAAGGTCACCTTCCCACAACATTCATAAAACTCTTTATACTATGAACTATATATTATGAATTTGCAAGTCTTAGTATAATAGTACCAACTTCTCCGGATATCTCCATTGACCGAATATATACTTCAAATTATGAAATATTTTTACAATAATGCTTCCAGTCATGCTCTCATGAATTATAATGTATCCAATCATGAAATTACCTATCATGCCTCTCCAATAATGATGTTAACTCATCACAATATGAGCCCTAAAGTGCGATTCCACAACTATGAGCCTAGAAAGGCTAAACTATGAACATGAGCCTAAAAAAGATCAACTACGAACATGAGCCTGACAAGGTTAATATTTTGATCAAGAACTAAGAAGATAACATATACATCATAAGCGTAAGAGGGTTAGCTGGCTAAAGGAGAAGGCATAGGTCTAAATGACAAAAGCCCAAAACTACAACGTAGGATAGAGATCACTCCGCAAGCCGGATGAATCTTTTTCATGTGTTTCGAAAATGGGCTAATCATAGATCCTTGTTAGCAAATCATGTCATGTCATCTCCTATACCTGGCAAGGTGCAGGATGGCTTAGCTGAACGGGTCTTGATCAGACTCCATGCGCTCACATGGTTGTTTATGTCGGTTCACCACTTGCTCTCATAAATAACTAAGGAATTAAATTTAGGTTACTTTGTCAGATATCACTTCAGTTTATGCACTTGTCTTCCAACTTGTCATCACTTGGACTGATATTTTTACATTAATATTTCTCCAAGTTTCATTATTTCCTGGTATAGTCTTACATACCAATATATCCCATTGACCGCTTTTGGCGCTACATCGTTCCATGATGTAGGTTCAGGCTCTCAAGTCCATGACCAACCGTATCATTAGGATTAAGATACAACGATTTTTTCCTTACATTTCGTTCAGTATTGGGGGATGTCAAGGCCTTATCCTGTCGGTTATTGTTACCCATTAGAGGCTTCATAGACTGGTTTAGTTGTCAGATAGATTTTGAAATTCTCATTCTTTAATTATCATGACTACTGGTATCGTCAGACATTAAGTAGTGATATTACTGAACATTATTGAATTTTTTTTTAGGAATCTTATTTCATATTGTTTCCGCTTTATTCATTATGTTAGATGTATGCTAATGTGATATGCCAGAACGTTCGCTCGTACTAGCAATAGTATCGCGTGCATGCCACATCCAGGGCCTCGGCTCGGAGGCATGACACCTTTTGAGGGAAAGAAGGAAAATGGCTCAAAAGCAAATGTATTTGTTTGCTATCATTTGCGCAGCATGGATGATGTAAATGATTTTTAAGCTAGTTAAGGTTTTCTTAGTACATTACACAACATGTATGTGATTTACACTCCCGTTGTGATTCCCTCCCAGCATTCCCATTTTGCTAATCACCAATAACATCAAATTACTTATCAAAAAAAATTGTTGCATGCTGAAATGGAAGGGGCATCAGAAAAGAAAAAGGTAAAGAGAGCACAAGCAAGCAGTCTGGGTGATTATCAATCACATCCCTCATACCTCAAGTGGAGTTAGCGGGCACTTCCCATCAATTCGGTTTACACCTGGCCTTATAACTCTTCCTGTTCGCCTGAATTTTCCTCTCCAACTTCTTTCACGGGCAATATCCATCTCATGTTTTTCTTCTTCCCCACCATCATATGTACAGCATGAAAATGCAACCATGTCCTATTACAAGAGGAAATAACAATTTTAAGTTGCAGTTTTATCTTTCAAAAGGAAAAGGATCTTGGATGATCAACGTAGCCCTTAAATAGAAAAACAATTGAAGCATGGTTTAACAAGAAAAGGGTAACACCTCTTCAAAGCGGATGTGCACCGAAACATATCTTCCACTCGTTTTAGAGCTCTTTTTTACCATTTGATCAACCATCTTTGCTGCAAGCATGCGTATGGGTTCGGAAAACCTAAGTGCTTCAAAATTGCACAAACATCGAAGCCCTTGGATATTTGGAGGAACTGAATGGGCCAATCTGTTGGAAAAAGGTGCAATGCGAACAGCCCTGCACAGTCATCGTTGACACAAGTCAATGTGACATATTTACAAGATTAAAGAAAATATAGGTTAACTGAAGATAAAACATTAGTTCATTGATTGCGCAAGAGAGGCAGGGGGTAAAACCCAAAGTTTATGAACATCTGATCCCTTCATCACCTTATGAGACCATATAAAATGCATATTATATGAATCAAGCAGTTCTGACTTTGTTCTTTCATCAGTGAGACTGTAAATTTTAGAAGTAAAAAATGGAACATGTGATTTGCAAAAGCTAAGAGAAATGGATGTGTGGCCTACTTTTCACTGTAGCAAGAATATGAATTTTCCTCAAGATGAAAAATACGTAACTGACAAAATTCCTGATTGATAGAAGAATTTCTTTTCACAGATAACTCTTTTTTTGACCTATATTCCTCAGCACAAATTAAGAGTTGTTATCAACAAGAGCAAGAGTTTCCTTTCATGAAATTAGGAAAATAAAAGAAATTTCTTTATCCAGCAAAGGTAGTGCTACCTGTTAAGAATGACGAGAAGTCTCACATTGGTGGTTAATGAGATTGGCGGTCTCTTTATAAGGCTTGGGCAATCCTCCTCCCTTTGAGCTAACTTTTGGGGTGTGAGTTATGCCCAAGACTTAATTTTACATGATACCGAAGCAGCCAAAAATTAAAATTGCCCATGCACCAGATGTCCAGTTCTGGGCATGAGGTGGGGGTGTTAAGAATGAAGAGAAGTCCCATATTGGTGGTTAATGAAATGGGTGGTCTCTTTACAGAGTTAGACCCAAGACCTAATTTTACACTACCAAAATTGGTTGCATTTAAGGGTATAGCAAACAAAAATTAATCTGCAAGCGAAGAAAACCAGCAAAAACCACATTTAAAGAACTAATGATTTTTTCAGGTAAAATGTTTACGCCTCATTATACTCTACGGCAGTGTTTCGAAATAACAGACCAGTTAATTAGAATTAAAGAGGCAGAGAGGATGCTGATGACTGAAGCACAAACATTTTATTTCTTTTCTATATTAGGTTTCCTTGATCTATCCATTATTCATGAAGTATGTGTAAAATGAATATGAACACATGTAAAGATACAAATACAAATTATTCTTTGTGCACAAAAACTTGCTAAATATAAGTCATATGCATGTTAGGTACATACTTATATCTGATAGTCATACCTGAGATCATAGCACAGTTTTCCTTCTTATTTACTGTACTTGGGTTTTTTGTGTGTGTGAGATTGGG